>NW_008825605.1:161067-170553 GCF_000699105.1 Pygoscelis adeliae
CGTGGCAGAGCCGTCACCGTCCCACCCCCCCCCCAGCATCGCTCAAGGCGGAGGTGGGACCGCGCAGATGGTGGGGGTGATGCTGTGGGATTTTGGGGAGCCGGCCGAGCTCACCTTGATGAAAAATGGGTCTGGCTGGCTCTGCAGCTCTTCGTCCCTGCACACGGTCACGGATCCTCCCTTGGTGATGCTGCCACCCACAAAGACCTGCAAGAGACCAAAGGTCTGGGTGACCGAGACAGCGAGGATGGGGCTGATCCCAGCCGTCCCCAAGGGATAGAGGAAAAGCGTCGGGATGTGACCGGGCGCCTGCTGCTGCCTCACCTGCCCCACCAGCCTGGGCTCGCGGGTGTCGGAGATGTCTTACTGGCGAACGTCTCCGTGCAGCCAGTTGCTGAAGTAGAGGAACCTGTCGTCCAGCGAGATGAGGATGTCGGTGATGAAGCCTTGGGGAGGGTACGACAGAGCTGCACAAACAGGCGGCAGCACCCGGGGAAGCCGGGGAGCACCTCGGCACCCAGCCTGGGGGTGCACTGACCTGGCATGTCCGGGAGGAGCCATCCCTCCACCTTCTTGCTGGGGACTTGGATCACCTTCTCGGCCGCCCAGTCTCCTTGCTGCAGGAGGTGCGGGACAGAGCACAGCCCCGGGGGGCTCAGCATGCATGGCAGAGGCAGGATAAGACCCGATGCTGGGGCAGATGCTGCGTGCGCGCGTCCACCACCTCTAGTCTCGAGGGCTGTAGCTCAGCTACTTTGCCAGCCATCTCTGGCTTTGCAGAGATGTCTAATTTTCCAGCTAGATTAGCTGGTTGGGTGGAAGATGTTCTCTCTCCTCACCCAGTTCGTCATTACGCACAACAACAGACGCTGAGAAGAATATTGCTTGGGCTGTTGTAAATCCACAACAAAGGTAAAAATAAATCTCCTTTAAATTAAATCATTTCAGCCTAAACTGCTGCCAGTCAGAACAAGTCCTCTGGTGAGACTACCCCCAGCCAGCTCATGTTCTGGGTGCAGAGAGGCGGCTGCACAGCACGGGGAGGCGGGTGTGTGCATCGGCAGGGACCGGAGTCGGGCTGGGAGGACGGCGGGGGATACGGGAAGCGGGATGCTGCGCAGAGTCGTGGGGCTCGGTCAACCAAGGGGCAGCACCCCTTTTCCACTAACCCTGGGGGAGCACGTACCTCGGTCTTGTAGAAGCGGTGGATGGCGCTGCTGATGGTGCAGCCCACGTAGCCCTCGGCAGCAGCGGGGTTGTGGAGGAAACGGATCTCCAGGGGGGCCGCGTCCTCGCCCACGTCGATAGCCTGAACGTAGGTGTGAGTGGTCCAGTCCCACACGTTGATGCAGCGTCCGTAGCGCCCTGGGAGGGAGAGTTAGAGGGGATGCTGCGAGGCGCAGGGTCTCAGGGAGATGTGCTACGGGTTCGGGTGAGTCCTCAGCCCCTTTAGCTCCCCGCAGGGACAACCCCATGGTCTCTGCACCAGCACACGCCAGTTGCTTTGGACCTTGGCAAAAGCCATGGGAAGGTGCCCAGCATCCAACAGGGACCATCTCGCTAGGACGGGGCTGGGAAGGGCAGTGTAGCCTTTTTGGGGGAGCTGGGCTGAGATGGGGCTTCATCCTTCATCCCTACAGCCAAAATCCAACCCCGTGTACAGCTCAACAGCAGAATTTATGGACTGTCTTGGGTTGAACTTCTGGCGCTTGCAACTAAAGTGTCTTCACAGTAAATGGGCTGGGCTTGTCTTTTTTAAATCCACGGGATCTCTAGGAATTGGTGTGAAATTCATTTTGCAAGCAAACTGTCTTGGACAATTTTATCTACGTCCATTAGACGCCAGCTCTCACTAGCAACAGAAGAGGGTTGAAATTTGGCCTTCTTGCAGTCCTGCTCAGCATCTCTCTCCCCGAGTATTTAAACAACAGTGTTCTCACCTTTCTTCAGATCATTTGGGTCAAACCCATATCCCAGGCATTTTGGGATTCCCCATTCAGTGCTGATCAGGACGTTATGGCGTGGCTGGTACCAGAAGTCATAACCCATTGGAGGGATCTTGTCCCCTTTCTCCCAGTTCCCCTTGATCTCGAAGGTCTCTCCGTCCAGCAGAATAAAGCCACCTGATGCAGAAACAAAGCCACATCGGTAGTGAGGAAATCATCCAGATTAACAGTTTACGTGTTATAAAACAAGCAGCGACAGACAGATCAACCCGTTGCAGACCAGGCTGCTGAACGGGCTGGGAGTCCTGGACGAAGTCTCCAGGACAGCTCTGGATGTGGGGACTGTTCCTCCTGTCCCAGCACCCTCTCCCTGGAAGACTGGGGGGGGACTTGGGGTACCTTTCCCGCTGCCGGCTGGGTCTCCCAGGGTGCTGATCATGATTTCACCACTGCCCAGGCAGTGGGAGGTGTGGGGGTAGCCCAGGTTGCACTTCCAGAAGACGTCCTCCGAGTTGACAACCTGCCAGGGAGTTCACAGGCACCGTCACGTCCTCCGGGCTGGGCTGACCCAGGTGAGAAGGGTGTTGGCTGCTGCGCTGAATGCAGGTTCACAAGCCTGGTGTTACCTGTGGCGCGGCCTGCCTGACCTCAAGATGGGACTTGCCGTGCAGCCAGAGGGGCTGAGCATGTGAGCTGGGGCAGAGCGTGCACAGTCCTGCATCCCCAGGCGTGCCGGCACACGGGGCGGCTGCTGCGCTCACCCTGAGAAGCTGGCTGGGGCCACCAGCGAGGCCCTTGCACACCCAGGCATGGGGCAAACTGCAGGCAGGTGCCCGGGGCTCCTTCGGAGACACACGCCGCAGGCGAGACATGGACTGTAAACCCGACAGGCAGTGCTGTGCCTGGCACCCGGCGTGCCCTGGTCCCCTCCTGCAGAGAGCTAGATGGAGAACTCAGTATTTGCACATCAGCAGGAGAACAACCACCTTCCACAGCCTTCCCGTGCTGTCATCCAGACAGCAGGGTCCTGCTAAGCTCATAGATGTACCCCAAAGGCTCTTTGCCAAGCTATTCCCGCAGCCAGAAGCCACAATCCCAGACCTTTAGCCTTTAACGTGTATCGGCACCACCTTCAAGGTACCTTGAAAAGCCTGGGAGCCCGCAGGTCGGTTCCCACGTCCACCACATAGATGCGGGAGGAGATGAAGCTGGGGAGGATCAGGCGGTTCCGCTTCTTGGTGGCGTCTCCAAAGCAGCTGCTGCAGGTGTTCCACCCCGAGTGGTGCAGCTCGTCCCCCAGGTTGGGCATGGGCAGGCGGTGGATCACCTGCAAAGTCCCAGCCTTGCTTACACTGGTCTTTCCTCTGCCAAGTGCAGGATCACAGGCAGACCGGGGAGCTCAGTGCATTGCAGACCCCACCATAGGGTCAGGATGCCTCAAGCGAGCCTCACCCTGCAGAGGGGAGCGATGGTGCACAGGGGCTCCAAAGGATGGGGTGTGAAGCAGATTTTACATTGCATTTCGTAAGCACAGGGAGGCTCATGGTCTTGGGAAGAAGCAGACAGGCATCAGCCTTTGGTACTGAGCCAGCAGCTTTGGGGCGTGTGAAGGACAAGCACTGAGCTGTTTCCCAGGCCAGTTTAGTACCGAGATAAAGCGTTTGGTACCTGGCAATAGTGCGGAGATTTGGGGTTGACATCCACAGTGGCCAGAAAGTCAGGTTTCTTTCTCCCAGTGTTCCTGTAGATGCAGGGCATATACACAATCTCCTCCCGGGGACCTTTCAAGACAGAAACATTGCGTGAGCATCAGCAGAAACCACCTTGGACAGAATAAAAACCTTGCAGGGTCTCTGGTCAGCCTAGATCTCCCTCCCGGGGAGCCGGTGTGTTCCCCCATATCGATAGGGCGATTGGATCTCCATCTCTCTGCTGTACCAGGGGCACTAGGCAGGGCTCTGTTTGGAAGGGGCTTCCCTGCGGGGGTTTGGGCTTATTCATATCCCTTGCCCTGGGAAGGGATCTCTGGACCTCAGAGTCCCTAAGGAAGTCCACAGCTTTGGGATCACCCCATGCCTGCGAGGACATGGCAGCCCTTCCCCAATCCTACCAGTCACGCGAGTCAAAACACATTGCGTCTCATTTCCATCACATCTACACAGGAGAAGCCTTAAAAACACATAAGTGCTTGCCAGACTGAAGCCAAAGGCAGAAAGGCCCCCAGGCCTCTGTGCCATCCATAGCCCTACCGAGCAGTGAAAATCTACCGTGACGAGGTGGTGCAAGAGCTCCCTGCCTGCAGGGCATCCCGCTGGGAAAGGGAGAAGGGCTCTGCCCCAGGGATGTCCTCGCAGCAACAGGTCTGCCACGCTCCCTGCTCCCCAAACAGGAGCTGCTGCCCTGGTGCACTCACTGCTCCTGATAGGAAGTGTGATCGGCTTTGCCGGGAAGTGGCTTTGCTCCGGGACCTGAGCAATGCCCAGCCCTCAAGCAAGGGCATTCAGACCCCACGGAGTCTCCTTGCCACTGCGGAGGTGGTACTCGCTCTCGGTTGTGTCAGGATAAAGCACTGCCAAAGCCAGGGCTAGTGGGGAAGAACTGGTTTAGGAAATGCTGAGGAAGAGAGAGCGGTGGGAAACAGAGACAGGCAGGTGATTTGGGACCTTTGGAGTTGATCCAAAACAGGCAATAGCTGGCTTTGCAACATGGTGCCTTTATAAACCTTTATACAGTGGTGCCTGTGTCAGTCTTGGGTTTGAGAGCAGCTGCTGAACGCCGAGGTATCCCATCCCTGCAGCTGCAGTGGCACCAAAAGTCAGGGTATGGGATGCAGGCACAGAGCTCATACACCGCCCGAGGTATGCGAAGGACACCGAGGAGCTTCTCACCACCTGCTCGGGAGCCTGACCTGCCAGATGTCTGCATGGAAGAGCTTCTTGGGTGCCAGAGTTACTCAGCACCACTGAAGCAACCAGATAGTCCCCAAGGGAGCTTGCCAGAGTAGCAGAGTCAATGGGATTTGTGCTATTTGCTATTAATTTAAACCACTGTCCCGCCCTGCCAACGCGTGGGGATGTTTTAAAGACTCATCTCCTCCTTGTTGTTTTCTTGGTTCAAAGACGTTTCAGGGATAGGAATCACAGATCATGAGCAAGGTCCAGAGCTCTCTAAGGTCTCAGGGATGTGTTTGCTAAGCCCTAGAGAAGAGGATTAAGGGAGGGATAGCCCGAGATGATGCATTCATCAGTCTCTTCACATCAAAGCACCAGTGTTTCGGCAATGCAGCAAGAAGGATTCCCCGGCAAAGCGTCCAGACACGTAAGGAAGCAGCCCGTGAGGTTGGTTTTTATACAAGGAGGTTGTGTCATGTTGTGATCCCAGCCATCAGGAGCAGAGTGCAATGAAAAATCAGGATGGTCCCCTCTCCCTCCTCAGGTTTAGCTCCGGTGGTGGTGTCGTGGGGGTATAGCAATACAATTGCCTCTGAGAAACTTAAAAATCCCATTTGGTTTTGCACAAGGAAGCCACAGGTGAATTTGCTGCAGGCTATGACCCATCCCAAGCCATCATGAAACCTAAAAAGGTTTGTTCTGACACCAAGCTGTCATTATGCAATTGATGTTTGGCCTCAGGACAGGCCAGAAGCGAAACCATCGCTTCCCTAACGCGTGCTGGGGGCCTCCTCGGAGAATGGAGTTAATTGATAATGCCCACTTGAAAGCACTGTTTTAATCTTCACCTAAATCACAGAGAGCGCAGGGCTCTTCCCTGCCTGCCCTGGATTTCAGACTTGCCTTTCATTGCATCCAGAGGCGAGGCGAAGCCAGGACCACACTCTCCACACTTTTCTGCATTGAGAAGAATAGAAACACAGAAATTAGATGGCAGCAAGTTCTTTTAATCCCCTTTTAACGAAGGAACTGCTCGCTGGAGTGGCTGTGCATGCTCCCACTCTATGGCAATGTCCGAGGCGAACCAGGATGCCCACGTGCATCCAAATGACCCCCAGAAAGGTGGTCTCTGGGCAGCCAAAAAGGCCAGTGATATATTCCTAGTGCAGAAAGGTACAAGGCTCAGAGCCGTGTCTCTCCGCTTTGCCTCCCATCGTGTCCCTGTGGCGGGGACGAAGGGTTGCTCAGCACGTGTAGGGGCAATGCCAGGCTTGCATGGCCTCAAGGCGATGCTGAGAACTCTGTGGTTCTTCTGTGAGGAGGAGGAGGAGAGGCAGCAAGGAAGAAAGGCAGTATGGCTGGGCTGCTGCACCGGGGGCAGAGGGAGGGGAGAGGATTCTTCCCAGAGCCAAGTGGGGAGAGAGCATCCCCTCGCTGCAGGGTGAGGAGCGGGATGGGCTGAGCCTGGTCTGCGGCTCCTCCTACCCTTTTTGGGATGGCTGCACTTACTGTGCCTTGGTTTGGGAGCATTAATGCAAAGCTTTCGCACAGAAAGCTGTTTCCACCCAAGGCATTCAGTGCTCGCGGCGTCAGCCTCCCTGCCAGCCCCTAGCACCATCCTGGGAGTCCCCATCACGCTGCTGAGGGTCTCCGGGGCACTTTGAACCCTGCCAGCCTCGTTCTCTTTATAACTGCTGAGAAAATTGTCCTTAATGCAGTTGAATGAGAGCTTGTTAGAAAACAACAACCACCACTGAAAGAACACCTCTTCCGCATTTACGATGGCAAGCCTGAGGAGAGGGAGGAAAATTCCCAGCTAAATTGTATGACTCAGCTTTGCTGCGTCAGATTCTTATTTGTTTTTATTCTTACTCGTTGTATCACTCGTGTCCCAGCTCCTCCAGGGAAACGCTCCTACCTGAAGCACTGAGAAACCACCCGTCCAGCTTGCTTCTCCCTTCTCCTTAGATTACTCCTGCAAAAACAGCCCCATCAAAGCCAGACTTTGCACTGAGGACTCCCTGCCATGGTATACCTGACTATAGCAAGCACAGCCTGTACAAGTTGCAGATGAATAAATGAGGGAATAGTTAGAAGGCTTTTAATCATCAGTCCACCTAAACTTTTCCTGGCACTTTTAGTAGCTTGAGAAAAGAAACCCTTTCCTGGCCAGACAAAACACCACATTCATCCCCGTTTCTTTTTACTTTATGTTTTCTGGGTGTCACAGTAACAAAACCACGAGACCCAGCTCCAAACGAGTTTAGGAGGACTCCGGAGCAGAGCCCACGGCCAGAAGGCAGCAAGCCACCAACAGTGGCAAGCCCGTTTATCTTGAGAGCAAGCTGCAGTCAACGGAGAGATCTCTTACCTGTGCTGGAGGCTGGGCTGGATCTCACCTGCTGCTGAGCAGCAGAAGGAGATGATCCTGCCTGCATTCCGCCTGCTAGGAGCACGTCAAGAGAGAAGGTGCAGCTCTGCGGGGGTTCAAATATATAGGGAGCAGGATGGGGAGAAGGAGGGTTTGGAAAAAGGACACCAAGGGGAGGATCCACACGCCTTGGGGTGTGGGAGGTACCGGGGCAGCCTTTAGCATCTTACAGCACTGGAAACGTGCAGGGAAGCTATTTCAGGACTACCAGAACCTCCTCCCCTCCCAGAGGGGTAGGGGACGTGGCTGTGGCTGCACTGCATAGCGCACACATTCTCGCACACTGGAAACACAAGGCTTTTAGCCATGAAGGGAGAGCAGGCTGGTCCTCTCCCCTGATTCCCTGCTAGAAGCAGCGTTTTGCAGCAGCATGGGGCTGACAGGGTGCCCCTGATGAGAGACAGGCAAGCACTGCATTCCCAACCACAGAAATAATTTTATGAGGTTGCAGATGTTAATCACAAGTGAAAATGAAAAGCGAGGACTGGGTTTCTTTTAATTGCAGGATGAGTGTTTACTGTGGGATGTTAATTTGCTGGCTGGGAGGAGGGCAGAAGCAATGTAACAGTTTTCCCCATGACACATCTGACTTACTCAGTGTCTGCTGCTGCTTCTGGCTGCAAAGCTGGGCGTCAGCTGGCTTGGCTCCTAAGGGCCGTGCAGTGGATGCGCAGCCTTCACAGGCACATCTTTGCTGGCAGGTTGCTGCCTTGTCCTCTCCAGTGCTCACCCCAGATGTAGACTCTGAAACCAGCAAGCTCAAACAGTCGTTCGCTCTGCCGTCAGAGGCTCTCAGCCCATTGCACCTGCCAGCAAAAAGACCGATGGCCTTGGCTCAATCTCTTCCCCCCGTTACCACCTTGGGCTCGTCTGTTTGTATTTGATGCTCAACACCATGCTATGGAGCACACTGCAGATCCACACCGCAGCGGTCAGCACATCCCCATGTCCCACCTTGCCTCTGACCGAAGAAAGCTTCTCCAGGAGGCCCCAGGGCTTAAATGCAAAGGACGAAGCATGTATAAGCAGCAGCCCAGCTTCATCTGGACCTCACATGCACCTTCCAGTCATCCTCCATAGAAATGTCTCCACTGCAGTTCAGCAAGATTGCTGTAAGAGTGTTACTTCCCTTAGGGAAGAGGGGTGATGCCAGCGGTGTCTGTCCTCATGGTCTAGGAGATCTGTTGGAAGCTGCGAAGGACTTGACGGGTGCTGGCACCAGGGAGAAGCCTATCTTCCAAATAACCACTAGAGGGAACAGACGAAGCATCCAACTTCAGCCAGCCCAATTCACCACCTCCCCAGGTAAGGCACATTCGGCCACTGCAGATGCACCACGTTCCACGTTCCTCAGGATAACTCATGCACGAGGGTGAGGAAAGGCCCACGCTCCCTGAAACACGGGAGTCAGGACCCAAAGACCTGGGAACAGGCCTTGGAGGGGATGAGGGAGTTTGCTCGTACCAGCAGATATACGTCCACATCCATCCAACTTGGGCGGAGCATGGCCTGATGGTGGAACGAGGAGCTGGGTCACCTCTGCTGCGTTGTCTGTTGCTCTTCGTGGCTCAGCTGCAGCTCAAAGCCCGGGCCGAGTCCTCGCCTTGCCGTGCGACCACCTGCAGGTCAGAGAGGGTGCTCAGTTGAGAGCGTAAGGGACAGCAGACTCTCTGATCAGCCCCGTAAACACGGCCATGAGGTAAGGGAGCTCTTCCCTCCATTGATGTGGATGGTGCCCGGCCCCATCACGAGGAGGGGTTTCCAGGGCGGATTCAGCTCAGCTACCTCCAGCCATCTGGACCGCACGCTGGCATGGGGATGTCTGCTGGCCAGACTCCCCCTCCAGCCAGCGGAGAGGAGGAGGCACCTCCAGTGAGGTACGTGCCTTGTAGGGCCTGAAGGTAGGTGAGATGAGGCTCATTCGAAAGCCACCGCAACAGCAGGGACGTCCCCTGAGACGGCCCTCAAACAAGGCAAAAGCTGGAGGATCAGAAGGGGCTGTCACATCGAAAGCCAGCAACAGCAGGGACGTCCCCTGAGACAGCCCTCAAACAAGGCAAAAGCTGGAGGATCAGAAGGGGCTGTCATACGCAAGTGATCGTGACGCTGAACAGCAGCACCCCAGGGTGCACGAGAGAGCTGTAGCAACATGCGTGCCCGTGAGCAGTGTGAAGGACGTAAATGAAGTTGTGTTCCTCCAAGGTAAATACATAAAAGG
>NW_008825605.1:175061-178461 GCF_000699105.1 Pygoscelis adeliae
TACCTTTTCCATTGCCAGCTGGATCTCCCATGTTGGCAATCAGAATATCACCATTAGGCAAGCTGCGAGGTACACTGAGGTATCCCTTGTTGCACTTCCAGAAGACATCCACTGGCTCAATCGTCTGAAAAAAGTTGACATACACACACACACTTCAGCGTCCGACGCTCAGCTCATTTCACACCCCCTGGCAGAGCCTTTGGCCATCGGAGACTTCTGAAAATCTCCGACGGTTGCGGGAGCTTTCTTCCCAAGAACCCACACTTGCTAGGGCCTGCTCCTCCTTGGAGAGGAGCACAGAAGCCTCTGAGCTCCCCTCTACACAGGCAACAAGAATGCAGCAACACCTAACTCATAACAGCTTGTCTGTCCACCTCGCTATTTGGGTGGGGGCAGGCATGGGGTTTTTGTTCTCTGAACGGAACATGTACAGAGAAAGGAACGCAATGACGATCGGCGCCTTCCTTGGCCTGAAAAGGAGAGAGCTGAGAGGGAAACGTGACCCAGCTCTCTAAAATCAGGGTGGAAGAGAAGATGAAGAGAGAACCCTTCTTCCCTGGGTATTATTCCAGAAGCACCAGTTCCCAACTCCTTCCCAGAAACTTGTCTTTGAATCACCTCAGGCATACCTTACACAGCTTGGGAGCCCGGCACTGTGAACCCACATCCACCACGTAAATGCGGGAAGAAATCAAACCGGGAAGAATCAGCTTGTTCCTTTTCGTTGTGATATTGTCAAAGCAGGTGCAGCCAGCGCTCCACCCCGAGGAATGCAGCTCGTCTTTGAGGTTGGGCATGGGCAGGCGGTGGATCACCTAGGCAGTCAAGGCAGAGTTAGGGTTCACTCAGGGAGGCAGGGAGAAATGGGGACCCTAATGCTGGCAGATACTTCTGTCTTGGTAGCCTCCATTTGACTGTAGCTGGGACTGCCTCTAGAGACCTAGGGAGGAGAACGCTGCTCCTTGCACTGGCCACTGCTCTTTGTTAGGATACTGTGTGCAGCTGAGAAATGTGGAGATTCTTTCAAGAATTCCTCACCCCAGGCCACTACAATTCAGAAAATCATGTATATGAAGAAATGATGATTATCAACTTGACAAAACTGGTGCATTGCTCTGCAAACACCTCCTAAGAATGGAGTTCAAAACGTGTTAAAAACTTTCAGAAGCCTATATTGGCTTTAAAGTGCATTTTCTTCTAAGCTCTTGTAGTAATGGACCAATCAGGTCATATATACACCCCTGATGTAGATAACCTGTCTTTGCAGCCTTGAGAGACAGGTAAATGCCGATTTCCCACTTAGGATGACAGCAGGCAGGTTGGTACAGTGCACAGCAGAACATCTCTGACGCTGCAGCACAACAGAAACATGCTGAACTCTGCAAAAGTGCTGGATACCCTAAACCACCTGGGTCACTAGAGGCCATTTTCCATGCCGAGCAGCCACTCACAGGGTGATTCAGAGCATGTGCTCAAAAGCTCACTAGCAGCACCAAGATGCTCTGGAAGAGAGTCAGAGCCGACTTGTCCCCGGACACAGAAAAAAAGATGATTCAACTACAGCCAAGCACACAGGGGACAGTGGAATAGAGTAAATGTCATGGATCTGACACACAGAGACAGCAGCTAGTCATCAGCCCAGTAAAAACACAGTCAAGACACAGGTACCTGGCCATAATATGGAGATCTGGGGTTGAGGTCGATGGTGGCCAGGAAGTCAGGTTGGTCGATGCATGTTTCCCTGTAGGTACAGGTCACGTAGGCAACCTCCTCTCTAGGAACTGCGTATATAGAAAGCTTGTGTTAAAACATGCCATGAACCATACTGAAAGGAAAAGAAAAGCTTCAAGAGACTCTCAGATAGGACTGAACTTATTTTTCTGGATGCTACAACCTTCCTACAGGCACTTGAGCTAGGTGATCGTTGTAGGTCCCTTCCAGCTGGAACTATTCTATTCCATGCCATTTCATTCCATTCCATTCCATTCCATTCCATTCCATTCCATTCCATCCCATTCCATCCCATTCCATTCTATTCCATTCTATTCTATTCCATTCCATTCCATTTCATTCCATTCCATTTTATTCCATTCCATTCCATTCCATTCCATTCCATTAGGTGAGAAAACACGAAAAGTGGATCTCCATATAGTTACAGTTTTCTCCCTTTGGGGGAAGGGACTCAGCATACACAGTTAATTAACGGTGGTCTCCATGAACACGGAGCTCCTTCCCAAATACCCCCCACTCCAAAACACGCTCAAGAGGACTTGCCTTTCAAAACATCCGGGCAGATGGGGTAGTCGTAGCACTGAAGCCTGCATCTGTCTGCTTTGAGAAGAAGAGAAGAATAAAATGAGAAACGTCCACATCTTTGAAAGGTGCCTGTGCAGAAGACTCTGTCCCACCCGATGGACCTTCTCCCACCCCAGCTGTCAACGGCAACCTCTGACACCAGCAGCTACTTTTGTTATGGCAGTAAAAACTCTCAGATCCAGGAGAGGAATCCTCCCCTGAAGAAGAGACACTGAGGATATCACAGACCAAACCACTGCTCCGTTCCCTTTTGCATCCTCTGAGCCCCAGTGAGGGAGAGCGAGCCTACACTGAGAACCATGTCAGTATTGAAGGTCTAGCCTGGAAAATAACCCTGGCTTCTTGTCTCCCCGACGATTCCCCAGCAGAAGGGGAGGCTCCCCTCACCACGGATGCGGCAGCCACATGGAAGTAGCTTTTCAAGGCAAAAAGATCCCCCGGAAGCAGATCGGTAGCGAGACAAAGGAAACCTTTGGTACCAGTCAGACAAAACGCCAAACTTCGGTCCCACCTCTCCCCTTCCTGCAGCGCTGCTCAGAACAAACCTACCAGTCCCCAGGGGGGACTCGGTGTCAAGGTGGGATGTCTGCAGCCTCCAGGCAGCGGCTGGAGCCAGATCCAGGGTGGACCTACAAGCCTTGGAGCTGCTGTGGGCTGCGGGGAGGCTGCAGAGTATCTCTTACCCATGCTGAAGGCCGCCTGGTTCACTCTCCTCAGGAGCAGAGGTGCTGGAACTGGAGGTGCAGCTTGCTGTCTGCCTCACCGGAGCGGGTTGTGTTGTGCCAAGGCTGCTCCGAGGGGGCCTTATATACAAGGCAAAGGGGTGGGGGGAGAAAGCAAGCTGCCAAGGGAGGAGCCATCGCTCCTAAGCGTTTGGGAGGTGCCAGACCAGCGCTGTGGCTTGTTTCCGCCTTGCTAACCACCAATCTAGAGGAAAAATCTGCTGGTCCGTGCAGGTCTTTTTCCTAAACGCAACCTCCCGTATCTGATCCTGGGGCTCTGCTGATTTCCACCAGGACTTCTTCGGCTCTGGAGGCCTCCATGTCCCAGCCAAGACACAAGCTAATTAAAGCCATCCCCCATA
>NW_008825605.1:183300-184681 GCF_000699105.1 Pygoscelis adeliae
TCTGGTGAGACCCCACCTGGAGTACTGCGTCCAGCTCTGGAGCCCTCAGCATAAGAAAGACACGGAGCTGTCAGAGCGGGTCCAGAGGAGGGTCACGAAAATGATCAGGGGGATGGAACAGCTCTGCTATGGAGAAAGGCTGAGAGAGTTGGGGTTGTTCAGCCTGGAGAAGAGAAGGCTTCGGGGAGACCTTCTTGCAGCCTCTCAGTACTTA
The DNA here is from genome assembly GCF_000699105.1 of Pygoscelis adeliae. Lineage (NCBI taxonomy): Eukaryota > Metazoa > Chordata > Aves > Sphenisciformes > Spheniscidae > Pygoscelis > Pygoscelis adeliae. The sequence continues at coordinate 183,515 of NW_008825605.1, forward strand.
AAGGGGGCTTCTAAAAAAGATGGGGAGAGACTTTTTAGCAGGGCCTGTTGCGACAGGACAAGGGGGAATGGCTTTAAACTAAAAGGGGGGTAGATTTAGACTAGATATAAGGAAGACATTTTTTATGCTGAGGGTGGTGAAACACCGGCACAGGTTGCCCAGAGAGGTGGTGGATGCCCCATCCCTGGAAACATTCAAGGTCAGGTTGGACGGGGCTCTGAGCAACCTGATGTAGTTGAAGATGTCCCTGCCCACGGCAGGGGGGTTGGACTAGATGGCCTTTAAAGGTCCCTTCCAACCCAAATTATTCTATGATTCTATGAAATGCAAACCAAGAATGCATATGCTGAGCAGTTTAACTAAACGTTTCAGGTTCCACTCCAAGGACTCATTTACACTTCTCTGTACGAGTTTCTGGTCAGCCTCTATTCAGCCTACTATGAATGTGAAGGCAGAACATGTATCAGTGGTTTGTTCATCTGTTACAGAACACAGTATTTTTATCTATGGTAAAACAACCTAATAAATACCCTTTTCCTCCCTCTGCAATATCCATGATGCCTCTGCAAAATACTTTAAGATACAGCCAGAAAGTTACATTTGCATCCTCATCTCCCTGGCAACGTCCCTTAAAGAAAACAAAGGTCACATTCACACTCTGTGCAATTTCCACTTATTCAGCCCAGGTTCTAAACACTGAAATGAGCAAATGCTACAAAAGCACAGCAAAAACCATTCAGGAGGGTTAGGAGCTCTCAATATTCATCTGCTGCATCCTGCAGACTAGAGGGGAGGAGATCCAGTGTGCGGGTCCTCTGCTGCTAAGAGTTGAATATAGGCTGGGATTATTTCTTGCCTCTGCTGCTATCTGGAAGGGGAGGGAAAATTGAAGGTCCATCTGAAAAGAAGACCCAGGGCAGAACGGAGCACTCAAAACAGCTGCACTGTCAATATGTTTTTTCAGGATATTAGTTTCCAGTCCTGTAGCTACAAGCCTCATCTCAACTTGGTGCATTAATGAGTAGTGCAGCCTAAGGATGCCCTCAGCTACTCATGAAACGCCATCCTCCCACCAAGCTTCTACCCCAGAACAAAGCTCTTTTGGGGAGCTGTTGGAAGCTGCGAAGGACTTGACGGCTGCTGGCACCAGGGAGAAGCCTATCTTCC
>NW_008825606.1:0-2026 GCF_000699105.1 Pygoscelis adeliae
GGCCACCTCTCACATCATTCCCCCTTAACCACCTATAAAATCTGGTGCTGGAATAGCAGAGTATCCACAGAAGACAAGTTGTCTTCTCTAAGGCCACCTTCTGTCTGCTCTAAGCAGACATGGGGCACCACCTTCAGGTCAATTTTCCAAAAACAAAGCAGCCTTGAGTCCAGTTTGTTTGGGGCCCAGTTCTGGTGCCTGTGAAGCCATGCTATGCCTCAAGGGCCTTGAAAGCAGCTATTCCACTTTCAGACAGAGCCTGCCCTGTCATCCTAGGCACCAGGTTGTGCACTCAGCTGTGTGCCTTACATCTATGCCCACAAGCCAGGATGGCAGCAGGAAGCTCCCACGCCTTTCACGAGCTTTGAGGCTGCCATTCTTCAATCCACTGCTCTCTACCCTTCAGGTACCTAGCCCTGCTCAGCAAATGCAACGTACGTGGCTGGCTCCTGCTATTCTCCCATGGCTGCCCTGCACTCCAGCATGTGAGCAAGGCTCCACCATACAGCTGTAGAAGGCAGACTGATGAGATAAGGCTGATACAGGATTTACCAAAGCCATGGAGAATAGCATGTGGGGCTGAGAGCAGGAGCATCCTTCTCTGTCTAGAGCTTCAAATTGCATGTCCTTGGCCATGCATACCAGGTGCCACAACTGCCCTTGTTAGTGTTGGCCAAGAATAGCACTATAACTCATAGACAGCAAGGACGTGAAGCCTGTCAAAGGGTGGTGCCTTGGCTGACATAGCCAGTGTGGACTGTGCTGCATCTGCATTTCACTGTGCTTTGTCTCTCTGGGGACACCCTAAGCTTCACACTTATCTCCCAGGGCCTGGCCCCATGGGGACAGAGACCTTTGCTTGCTTCTAGCTCTCCCTATCGTCACTGGGTTGTTGCAGTGCTCTGTGTAACCAGCATGCCAAGACAACACATATGAGCTCTCCAAACACCCAGAGCTAGCCAATGTCCCCGGGACCCCATTTCACAGCACCGACCCCTCTGCTAGTTGTAGCACCTTGAACGTTACCCCAGCCTACAAACACCCCTGCATCTCATCCACCACCCCACAGCATCCTCTCCTTGCTGCTCTGCCCCACCTGCAAAAGACCCCTAGACCCACAGTGACAGGCTGCTGCGAGCACAAAGCAGAGACCAGGCTGCTATGCAAGAAATTTGGTAGTGCTCGCTTGAGAAATGTGTCCCTCCACGGAGCTGCTCTCAACTTCACAACAGAGCCACACAGATGCCACTGCTTGGGGTGGAGAAGGGTCCAGAGCCTGCCCTTGGCAGAGCAGCTGCCCTCCAGCCACCCTGCGGGCGCCCACACTCCCCCTGTGCCCTGCAGCTCTGCCCTGCAGACCCTTGTCCTTGTGGTTTGCAGCCCTCGAACTCCAGGGTGAGGTTCCCCCCGCCCCGAGACTCACCCCTTCTCAGCTCGGCATCAGACAACCTCAGGGACACACTCCCTTCCCCTCAGCGCCAAGTGGGGTTCTGGAAATGCCACCTGTGCCATCAGTGGTGCAGCATGGGTGAGACCCAGCTACCACGGGAGCAGCACAGAGCCCGCTCAGAGGCAGCTTTGTGCAGAGGGAGGCACAGGCAGGGGGTGAAACAGCTCTGCCAGGGGAGCAGCGGCAGCCTCAGCACAGCCCTGCTCTGGCTGCGGGGCCCAGCTCCCAGCCTCAGCAGGTGGAGGACGAGGGAGATGCAAGAACGCTGCTCCCCGGGGGACAACCCAAGCTCCGGGGTTGTTCTCCTGCATGCGTGGAATGGGTGCTCTGCCCTCACCCCACATCGACCCCAAGGTCGTCCTCCCCACTCTTCCTCCTCCCCCTGCAAGCTCCCTCCTTCTCTCCACCCCTCCTCTGCCTTCTCCTAAGCAGCCACAAATCCTGGGAAGCAGGATTATTGAAACCGGGGTGTCCAGAGCTCCTTTGGTGGTGACGCTGCCCTGGAGAGGTGGGGGAGCAGGCAGGCAGCTCCTGCAGGCAGCCCTGGCCCTCCCGCAGCCCCTCCGGCCCAGCCCT
>NW_008825606.1:2777-10656 GCF_000699105.1 Pygoscelis adeliae
CCCAACACCCCCCCCAACACACACACACACGCACACACACACACACACAGAAAACACACACACACACACTGCACACCAACATGCACACACCGCAACACACTGCACACCAACACACAGCCCTGTGAATGCATATGCAGGCTCACAGGCTCACCTGAACCACACTGCATGTGTACAGTGTGCATACACAGTGTGTGTACATAGATGTAGAATGCACCCAGACACTGAGTGTACCCACACATAGTGCACACAGGGTGCCTGTATACACAGAGTGCACCACACAAACCGACATGCCACATGTGTGCACTCAAGGTGGGCACATATATACAGCGTGCACCACATAGGTATGCTGGACTTGTCCCACTTGCACATCACTGCTTGCCTGCCGCAGCTGTAACCAGATTGGCTCTTCAACACCCAAACATGTGCATACTGCCTGTAGTAGTTATGTTCTCTGGTGTATGTTTTTTGGGAAGGACCTGGTGGCAAACGGCTGCAGAGAGCAGGGCCGCAGTGAACTTCCCAAAGAGGCTGTGATGCCACACTTGTTTTTTTCCTGCTAGCTGTTAGCAGGCAGTGCTTGTAGCCAGGTGCTGCTGCCTGCCACGGGGCCTGCACACCCTCATCCCTCAAGCAGAGCATTCAGCAGGGGTCTATTGGGGGTGTCTGATCCCAGCTTCTGCCTCCCCTCCTGCTTGGAACCCCCTGTGTTGCCCCACCCCAGAGAGGCCACCATGCCCAGCACCCGGAACCAATGACTCTGTGACATCAGCCCCGGGAACAAGGGCACCGTGGACAACGTGACTACTGCGGGCACTACGTTGGCTGCCGCACTGGTGGCAACAAGCCCTCGGTTCTTGCAGCTGCCAACTGCCACTAGCAGCGATGAATTTGCTCCCCCTCCTTGTCCTGCTGGCCATGTGCTGGCCTGCACACAGCACATGGGACAACTGTGGGTAAGTGGGCCAAGGCTCTGGGAGGGAGCTTGGGCAACCCTTTCAGGGTTCACTGGAGGGTGCCCGCTTGTCCCCCGTGGCCACACCACAGCTTCCCGAACCCCATGTGGGAACCTCAGTTCCTTGCCAGCACCCAGGCTGCTGGGACAACTTGTCTACGGGGCTAAAGCAGAAACAGGGGTGGACGGACGCATGCCCCACAGGGTTCCCTGGCCCTGCTGTCCATGCAACACCTTGTGGGGAGGGAAGACGGCTGACCTTCAGCCTGAACAGCAGCAAGCCATCGAGCAGGACAGTAACGAGTTTCTGGTTACAGAGGGACCTGCGGGCTCCGGCCCATGGCTTCTCACTATGGCATGTCGCGCGTCGTGGGTGGCACAGATGCCCAGCCAGGGGCCTGGCCCTGGATCGTCAGCATCCAGGATCCCTGGAAAATAGGCACGGGGCATATATGCGGAGGGTCCCTCATCAGCCCACAGTGGGTCCTCACAGCAGCCCACTGCTTCATCGAAGCCAGGTAAGGAGGACCAGGGAATGGGGATATCCCCACAATACTAGCAGGTGCCCTGTCCGCAGCACCACATGCTACTCCCATCCCGTTTCTTTGGAGTACACCCAGTGCCTGGGCACGCCAGAGCCCAGCTGAGAGACTGCTCAGGAGAAGGCTGGGCTTGTGCCACTGCTTCCTAGCAGCCTCCAGCTCGACATTCCTTGTGCCTAAGGCATGCTGGGGCCATCACACCCTCCGTAGCACTGCTTTCCTCTCTCCCTTGTGAAGCAGAAGGCAGGGAAGTGCTGGGCTGCTGCAGCACATGGCTCCGCTCCCTCTGACCCCTCTCTCCATCTGCCTTCCAGGCACATCACAATGTGGCGCGTGGTGATTGGGGCCACCCAGTTGACTCAGCTGGGCCCTGAGGCCCAAGTGCGCAATATTAAGCGGCTACTGGTTCACGAACGCTATAGTAATATCTCGGAGAGGAACGACATTGCATTGCTGGAATTGGACCAGCCTGTCCAGTGCAGCTACTACATACAACTTGCCTGTGTGCCTGACGCCTCGCTGAGAGTGTCAGAGCTGACAACCTGCTACATCAGTGGTTGGGGTTCCACGACTGCAAGATGTGAGTTCCCAAAAAGTACTCGTGTCCTGAGTGCAAGCTTGGCACACTGGGGAGGTGGGTTGGGCTTCCTGACAGCAGAGGCAAAAGTCAGAGTCAGGCTGTGGGGATGTATGCCTACAGAGAGATGGGCCTGACCCCATTACCCAAAGCAAGACAGAAGGGAAACACCGGTACAATGCCTCTCAAGATGCAAAGCCAAGCCCTAGGGAAGGGGTTCACCCAGACAGGGGAGGAGAACTGGCAACGAGCTGCTGGATGTTAACTCCTTTCTGTGCTCACAGCTGGACGATCAACTGATGTCCTGCAGGAGGCCAAGGTCCGTCTCATTGATGTCAACCTCTGTAACAGCAGCCGGTGGTATAGAGGGGCCATCCACACTCACAACTTGTGTGCTGGCTATCCGCAGGGTGGCATTGACACCTGCCAGGTAGGAGCATGCTACAAGTCAACCCCCAGCAGCACAGGCAGCCCTGTCACAACCGCCCAAACACACCCCGGCATGTACTTTGCCTGGCAAGTGACCCTCCCACCGCTGGGTCCCCACCGCTGTTGGGGCTCACCTCTCCTTCCCCATCTGCAGGTCCTTGCCCAGTGCCTCCCTTGTCCCAGAGGCCTGGGACTCTGCCCAGAAAGCCCATCCGGTGCTCTTGGCAGCCCATAGGTCCAGATCCCAATCCTGGAACATCTGTCTTCCACACATCCAGGATCACTGTGCAGAGATGAGAGAGCCCTACCTTACAGGCCCACGACCCCCTCCCAGATAAGGTTCTGTAAGCTCCAGCACCTGAGCAGAGCCTTTCTGAGCAGTGAATACAGCTCCAGCAGGTGCTTTGAGAGAGAACGAGCCAGCCACAGTGCTCACAGTGGCCACCCAGCATCACTTTAATCCTCTCTCCTCCACTGCAGGGTGACAGTGGTGGTCCTCTCGTGTGCAAAGACAACAATGCTGACTACTTCTGGCTTGTTGGAGCAACCAGCTGGGGGAAAGGCTGTGCGAGAGCAAACCAGCCGGGAGTCTACACCTCCACTCAGCACTTTTATGACTGGATCCTGGTACAGATGGGATTGCACCCAGAAGTAAGGGCTACTCCAGCATCACGGGCATGGAGTCATTTTCTCACCGCCTCAACCCCCTTTCAGAGGCCAATACCAACACAATCGGGGAGGTTTACACCCTGCCCATTTCCACGCCAGAAGCTGGTGGAATTCTTTACTCGGGTGCAGGAGCTCCTGCAGGTCCTAAAGGGAAAAAAGGCTTGAGCAGCAGGATGAACAGGATCCAGTGCAGGCTGCAGTGTACCACAACCATTTCCTTCTGGGGCAATGCCTGCTGATCCAAAGGCAGCCTCAGAGTCAAAGGCCTGCTCTGTCCTGCCCATGCTCCTCTGAGTGCACACAAATGCTGAAGTTGACTTAGTTCTTGAAATAAAGTTGCCAATTTTCACAGCTAACCAAGCTTCAGTCCAATTCAGTCTCCTGTGCAAGGCAAGGACTTCATGCCTGGCACCTGCAAAATGAGGCTGCAGGTAGACGGGAAATAGTCACTCAAGAGGGCTGAAACCATGCCTGGTCAGAGAAGAGGGTGCTCAGAGCTACCATGGGGTGGAGAAGACTGGCACACTGAGGCTAGAAAGAAGATATGAAAAAATGATGTGACATGCAGACAGCTTTGGGGGTATGCATTAAGGCACACAAGCTGATGATTAGAGCCTGGCATAAGCCTTAGCTAACTGAACAGACCATGGGAAACTCCCGAGTATGACAAGAGAAATTGCTGACCATAGCAACTAGAGTTAGAAGCTGACAGGAGTTACAGCGCCATGAGGAAGAGCCAGATTTCACGGGTAGTTAAGGGGGAATGATGTGAGAGGTGGCCACACTTTACAGATAATTGAAGGAAGAGTTGGGGTCATTTTTGGGAGAGGAATCTGGCAGGGACAGCAGTACCCAGGAAAACACATCAGTAATGCCATGGAAGTCCAAGATGACCTACCTAACAGCACCTGAAACACAAAATCTGTTTACAGATGTGGCAAACCTGGGAGCAATGGCAGGGGGGCGGGGGGAATAACCTGGGGTAGGTCCCTTGTCTGGGAGGAGACAAGGGCAGAGAAAGGGAGGAATCAAGGAAGATGCTGCCATCCTGGCTTGTGGGAAGCAAGATGCTGGGAGTCTGTTACAGACCACCCAACCAGGATGAAGTGGTGGATGAAGCATTCTACAAGCAGCTGGCAGAAGTCTCTCAATCGCTAGCCCTTGTTCTCGTGGGGGACTTCCAACTTCCCGGACATCTGCTGGATATACAACATGGCAGAGAGGAAGCAGTGCGTGGGTCCAGAGGCCTGACTGCTAGCAATGGCAGAAGGGAACACAGGTCATAGGGACCCAGCGGTTGGAAACACCAAGTGTCTAGGGCCAGCTACTGGTGGGAGTGCTGTGTGTGTGAGCAATTCGCTAGTGAACTTGAAGCTGGACTAGCTCACGAGCAAGAGGAGAGAGACACTTTCAGTCATGTGGATGGCATACGGTTGCAGCCCACCTGATTGATGAGCCCCAGTATTCACAGACTTTACAAGAAGACCAGGCCTGCCAACCACAGGCCACATCTCCACCTCCTGAGTCATGAAGGACTTTGAGGTGCTTGAGCATGCATACCCTCAGCTGCTTCCCACCTAGGCATGTTCCCTCTGCACTAGCTGCACAAGGTCCTGCCTCTGAAGCTGCCAGGACCATCCATCCCATCCTCCTCTTGCTGTGCTCTTGGCCCCTGGCAAGGTCTGTTCCCACCCAGAGGTGCACAGCATGCCTCCAGCTGAGTTGGGATCTCTGGACACTGGGGCACGCCCTTTGCTTCATCTTGATCATGGTTTGAACGGAGCTGTTCTGGCTCTGGAGATGATGCTATATCATGGTCCCTCCATGAACAAGTCAGGGTTTCTGTAAAAAGGCCTCAGCTTGAACATCCCACACAGAGCACAGGGTCCACTGACCTACACTCCTAGCAGGGCTGGTAATCTCCCCAGCCCACAGTTTGCTACCCCAGCACTCCATTAGTCAGAGGCATCACTGAGCCAAAGCTGCAGGGTAGCTCTAAAGCTGAGCTTGGTTAGTTGGGGGCAGGGGGAGTCTGGTGGGTTGGGATAGGGTTCCAGTGTGGAGCAACTGAAGGGGATGGAGCAGCAAGAGGCTAGGAGCAGTGGCAGCAAGAAGGCTTAGGAGTGCAGTTTGGTATGCAGCAGGGCTGCAGGGCGGGATCCCTGCCCTTCCTGATCTGGCTTTCCCCAAACTCCATGCGCTGTTCAAAAAGCACTTTCTGCAGTTTGATCTCCTTCAGGACTTGCAGAACCTCCGGCCCTGCACCACTCTGCAGCAGATCATAGTTCTCGGCTGGGTCTGACTCCAGGTCAAAGAGCAGCGGGGGCAAGTGAGGGGTCAGCGGGGTCAGCCCGTGGCAGGCCTGGTCTGGAGTCGTATCACTGTGAAAGGAACCTGCAAAAGAAACTCCTAGGTGTAGCTCAGTTTTTTCTCTTTGAGCTTTGGACAGCAAAACCATACGGGACTTCACAAAGCTGCCCGTGCAGAGGAGAGGAGGCAGCACTAACCTTGTGTGAAGTAATGGGCCTTGTACTTCCCAAGTCTGACAGCGAAGGGGCCATGCAGTGGATCGGGGGATGGCGGATAGAAGAACATCGTCTGACGGGGACTCTGTGGGAAGCAGCAGAGCTAAGTTCACCGGTGCAGCCGCAAGGCTGAAAAGCCTGAAACAGGACCAGGCAGAAACTCCAGGGAGTCACACAGAAGCCCCAATACTACAGCCAGAACATGGCCAGAGAGGGGGGAAGCTGACGAGCAGCAGCATCCTGTTTGCTCCCTACTCAAAGCTACTGGGGCTCTGTCCATCCACTACAGCCATGGGGGTTTGGCTTGGCAATATGTTGCAGGTGTTAGAGCTGAGCAGCTTGGGGAAGCCCAGGAACTCCATGGCATGACCCAGGCCAGACAAAAGGTCCCAGCTCATGGATCTCCCCTGACCCCCAGCTGGTTCTACTCATCAGGCACACAGCTCCAGCCCCACACCCAGCCTTCATGCACAATGCCAGCTGAACCAGCCCACAGGACTCACCTTCCCTGACCCAAACAGCACCGGACTCAGGTCATAGCCATCCAGGGCAACTTTCGGAAGGTCATAGCCATCCAGGGCAACTTGCGGAAGAGCTGCTCCAGCCAGTGTAGTAAGGGTTGGCAGGATGTCCAGGGTGCTTGCCAGCTCATGTGTCACTCCTGTCACCCACCAGACCAAGGCACAAGGAAAGGTTCAAGCACCTGATCCCACTCCCATCCCTGCCATCCTCACTTCTCTCCCCGCTCTGCTTGTCCTGGGGCAGCCAAGCCGCCATGACACTCCTGCCTTGGCTGGCATCAGCATGCAAAAGGCACAAGCAGTGCCAAGTCTCACCTGGAGTGATATGGCCTGGCCAATAAGCCACTGCTGGTTCCCGCATGCCACCTTCATATGTTGTGCCCTTCCCACACTTCAGAAGGCCAGAGCTGCCTCCACGTGCCATCCGCATGGTGGAGGGGCTGTGAGAGAGAAGAACCACCTACCATCAGTTTCACAGGTTCATGTTACCCCTTCCCTGATGCTGCCAACGGGGCCATGACAAGACAGACATGGTGCCAGCAAGTGACACTGCCACCCTTCTCAGCCTTGTGAGGCATGGGGCAGGTGAAGAAACCAAGGTGTGCAAGACACCTAAGCAGGGCACCAGAAACCAATGCCACCCACACACAAAGGGAATCAGGGTATATTTGGGCTGCTGCATGCTCCTGGCCTGAACCCTGTGAGGTTTCTGCCCATGAGGAGGGGCACAGCTGGGTCACAGGAACAAGGAGGCGATAATGCACTGGGTCCTCTCCAGAGCAGCGTCCACCTCTTGCCTCACTTCAGGTCACTGGGGTCTCACCTGGCAATGCCACAACTCATCCCTTTTGCCCCAGCCAACCTACACCTCATTCCAGTTCCCCCATACCATGGCAGCAGAATCTTATCAGTGATGAAGTCCCCCCTGCTGAGCCCACTCACCCATTGTCAGAGGTGAAAAACACCAAGGTTGTGTTTGCAAGACCATTTTCCTGCAGTGCCTGCAGCAGCTGTCCCACCGAGCCATCAAACTCCAAGAGTGCATCACCAAACGGCCCACGCCGTGACTGCCCTGCATACTCCTGGCTTGCAAATTGGGGGTAGTGTGTATGCTGGAGAAAGGGCAAAGAAGACTGCTACGCAAACTCCCCCAGAGCTGCATCTGGTTCCCAATTCACCCAGGGACAGCGAGCACCCCAGCTAGGACATGGAGATATGTGACAATAGCTATGAGATGAGAGGAGGCTTGTCCCCAAGCTTCAGAAACATCTCTCAGAATTGGCATAAAGGAGCTGAGCCCCGGGAAAGGATGTGGGGCCCCAGAGTGGGAAGTTTTCCCGGGTGGACTCCTGGCCCAGAGAAGCGGGCAAAGCTCTAGAAAGAAGCAGCCCAAGAACATTATCAGAACGGTGCTGCCACAAGACCTGGGCATGGGAACAGCAACCCCAGGTCATCCAGGAGCAGGTATTGACTGCTCAGCACAGTCCTGGGGCTGCAGGAGCCGAGGTGCTTCCCTGCTCTCCCCACAGGACAAAGGCTCCCTTCCCCACCCTTGGGCCCGGAGCAGCCCTCCCCCTCTCTTACGTGGGAGGCATAGTAGAGCAGGAAGGGGATGCCTCGTCGGGCACAGTCAGCGATGAAATCCCAGGAGAATTTGTTGTAGA
>NW_008825606.1:10729-12058 GCF_000699105.1 Pygoscelis adeliae
GGCTGCTGCACGATGCTCTGGTTCCAGAGCAGTGGGACTGGCACTAAGCCTTGGTCACAAGTCCCAAAACACTTGATGTCGGGTGGGAAGCAGGTGAGATCCTGGCAGGGGCCCTGGAGAGAACAAATAACACTTTATCTTTTACCTGTGTTGCAGGACAATGAGGGGAGGGGAGCAGGGTCTCACAGTGGCCCACCACCAGGTCCTACAGGCACCCTTTGGGCAGCCAATTCCGGTCTGTGCCCACCCTAGAACTGTCCAAGGACCATGCTGCCCCAACATCATTTTCTCCTGGCAGTAATTCAGATGTTTCTTTGTAGCCCAGAAGCTGACCCTCCCTCCCTTGACAAAGGGCATATGTCCCCATGCACAACTGCCACCCACGTTCTGCAAAACTGCCCTATCATACAAGCACCTCAGAGATGGGCTTTCCCCACCAGCATCCATCTCCCCTGCCTGCAGCCACCCACACCCATCTGCCCAGGCAAGCACTAACCCAGCCTATGTGCTCTCAAGCAAGCTTCATTTTTCAGGCACTCCCCCCAGTCAGCCCTGGGACACCCTTCAGGGCTTGACAGGTCTCTTACCTGGTCATGGGAGTAGGGCACCCCCAAGAAGTGGTCAAAGCCCTGGTGGATGGGCAAGAAGGAGCCATTAATCCCCAGGCCAAGATGCCACTTGCCAACCATGGCTGTGGCATAGCCCTCAGCCTTCAGCACCTCTGCAATGGTGACCTCAGACAGCGGCAGGCCTCCCTGTGAGTCTGGGTTGAACACACCGGGGTAAACCCCAGAGCGCATCTGGAACCGGCCAGTCAGCAGGGCTGCCCTACAGGTGAGAGTTGAAAGAGAGGGAGGAGACAGGCATCACACTGGACATCCACAGAGGGTGCCCCATTCCTTGGGACCTAGCAGCTTGGCTCCCCAGTCTCACAGCTGCCACTGCCATCTCCCCTGTCTGCTGGTACACACAATCAGTCCCCTCACAGAGCAGCCAGACCTTCGGGCCTCCTGGGACACATCAGGTTTATCAACCACCCGTTCCCGCCAGCACTGCAGCTCCCTAGCTGTATGCTAAGCCCTGCCTCGATGCTTCCTCCAACCCCGCCCCGGCGCTCTTCAGCAGTCGCCAACCAGCGGGGCGGGAGCAGCGAGGGACGTACCGGGACGGGCTGCACACTGGGGAGCTGCTGTAGAAGTTGGTGAACCGCAGCCCTCGGGAAGCCATCCGGTCCAGGTTGGGCGTGGTAGAAGAAGGGTGCCCGTAGCTCCCCAGGTCCCCGAAGCCCAAGTCGTCCGCCAGCAATAGGACGAAGCTGGGGGGGGCGCC
>NW_008825606.1:12511-15926 GCF_000699105.1 Pygoscelis adeliae
GGTGCAGGCGGCTTCCTGGGACCCCGGCCTTCCCCCGGGTGCTGCGGTTGAGGGTGGTTTATTACCAACAAGGGTCTCCCACAGAACTGTTCTCAGCGCTGCCCAGGTTTGGGGGCTGCGGACTTCGCCCGCATGTCCAGCCCCTGGTCTCTGAGGGAAAAGGCCTCGTGGCCACCAGCACCCCACCCTGCTCCCAGACACACTGGGGCTGAGGCCGGGAAACCATGAGGCTGTCCTGGGAGGAGACGGGCACCTCGGCATGTGGCAGCGAGCGGGCATCCTCTCCACTGGGGCTAGGTGGCCCGGGTGGATGTCCCCTGCTCCCATTCTGTGACTGGCGCCAGCCGACGGCCTGGCTGGCCCAGGCCACTGCTCCCAGTTTCCCGCCTCTGGAAGAGCAAATGAAGCTGCTTTTCTCCAGATGTGCGCAGGGTGCAAAATCCCCTAGGACAGGCAGAGAGTGTGGCATTGTTTGGGTCAGGCTGGGCCCTGTGGGAGCCTGGGCACTTTTCAAGCAAAGTATGTTTTCATACAGCAATGACAGTTTCATGTTCAGGCTCAAGGACTGCTGGTTGTGCCTGAACACAAGAGCTCATATCTTGCAGAGCAATGACTTGTAATCAGAGCGAGGAAGGGACAGTGCAAAGAGCAACAGCAATTCTCTGGTGGAAGGGAGTGATAAGGAGAACGAGGAGGAAAATAGGAGGTTCTGCACCCTGGGAAGGCTGTACCCTATTGCTGTGTCTGCTTTTGAAAACCAGAGAAAGCTCGGAAGACAGGCACAGAAAGGAATTGAGGTCGAATGTCCTGAAGACCTCCATTTGTTCAGTCTACCCAAAATGAGATTAAGGCAAGACCAGCAATGGTGTACAAGCACAGGCACAGTGGCGGTGGTCTAGGATTAACCACACAGCAGGCAGAGGTGATGAGTTTCAGCCCAAAGACAAAGCAGGGGTAGGACTGGCTAATGTCCTTAGTCTGGATGTTCTCATATAGATGTGCCTGTGTTTTGTATTCAGTCTGTTCTGGATTTTCCTGTTATTACTAGTCAGCATTTCTTAAGGCCCATCCCACTTCTACAACCACTTTCTAATGTGCCAGTGAACTCTGCTTTCCATTGCTCCCTGTCCTCCATAGTTCAGACTGTCCCTATAGTCCCTGGCCTTCCTGTGTGTCTAGCCCCATGCCTCCTAACGGCTTGGCCCCTGGCACAAGAAGGATGCTGGGGCTGTTGCTGCTGCTGTGCTCACTGCCATCAATTATTCAGGTCCAAGAGATAGAGCGAGGAGGCTGGTGCTGCAGCAGGAGGTGACACTGCTGCACAATTCATAGAGCCCACTTTGCTCATAGGGCATGGCAGTGCTTGCCGTGCAGTGCCAGGCCACAAGGACCAGAGCACTGGGGGCTGGCAGTCAGGACACTGAGAGGAGAACAGTTGGGGCTCTGAGCTCTGGAGGCGGCATGGCGTGGAGACAGAGTTTCAGAGACCAGACAAGGAACAGGGCAGGAGGCGTGGGACCATGTGCACTGTGTGCAGGTGACTTGGCTGCAGGAAGCTGAGCAAGGCATGGCGTGACTACCCCAACCTGCACAGGTGCCAGAGGGCACAGGTAGGACACACGGATGAACCGTATCCACGCGGCCAGGCGTGGAAGGAGAGGCCCAAGTGAGTGCTGCAGTGCTGTGGGAGCACATGCTGAAAGACATGTGCAGGCCAGGCACAGGTGGGAACGGGCAGGGGTCGGTGTGATAGGCTGTTGTCCATGTGAGCGGCTCATGAGCATGTGGGGTGTTAATGGGCTATATGTTTGTGTGGATGCAACACTTTTCTCTGTGTGTGCACACACGTGTGTGCATGTGTGTATGCCTGTGTATGAGTGCATGGACATGTATGTGTGCATGCATGGACAAGTGAGTTTGCATGTATATCCACGGGAGATGCATTCTACTTGTGCATGCAGCACTGGGTGTATGCTGTGAGCATGCATGTGGGCAGATGGGTGGGTGCACATGCTGTGTGCATGCATGCAGGGTGTGGGGGTGGGTGCATTCTGCATGCATTCATACTGTAGAGTGTGCATGCACTGCCTGTGTGTCTATGTTTTGTATGTGCGTGCGCACACTCTGTGTGTGTGTGCGTGCGTGTGTGTGTGCATGCGCACACCAACCAGGTATGCATATGCATGCACTCTGTGTGTATGTGAACACTACGCACTGCACTCTGTCCAAGTGGTGTTTTGGAATATGGGTGTGCACGCACTCTGGGTGTGCATTGCACCTTCTGTTTGTACACCATATGTGTCTCCACTGTGTGTGTGAGCACACACACCCTGTGCATGAGTGCAGTGTGTGTGCGCACAGTATTTTTGTCCATGTACTCTGTGCATGCTGTGTGTGCGTGCATGTGTGTGTGTGTGTGTGCGCGCACACTCTGTGCACGCTGTATCCAGCCCATGTTCCTCCCAGAGAATGTCTCCTTGCAGAAGAGCTGGAGCTGAATTGGGAGGACTCTCATTCCCAGGAGGTTTCTCCCATCTCAGTCCAATGGATGTGACTGCTGTTCCTATGCGCAGGTAACAAGAGACTTACTTTGTCTTCCAAAGAGCCAGGTCACATTCAAGAACATGCACACATACTTCACTGGCATGAATGGCGAAACAGATTAACATAGATAGAGCAGTACCTTTACCAGCATCCACTTAACACAAAAAGCACAACCCAGTCCTTACCTCCCTCTCCAGCTGATCAGGACTGATGTTCAGTAGTGAAACATACACACACATCACTCCCTAGATTTGCAAGCACAGCATGTTCATGGGTCCTTTAAATATTGGCATGGGAATTAAGTTCAACTAAAATCTGTGGCTGGATGTCAAGCTACTTACCCAGTAATTGGCACAGACCTTGGGTCTTTCCAGAGCTGTATCTCCTCCTGCTCGTGAGCTAGTCCAGCTTCAAGTTCACTAGCGAATTGCACACACACACAGCACTCCCACCAGTAGCTGGCCCTAGACACTTGGTGTTTCCAACCGCTGGGTCCCTATGACCTGTGTTCCCTTCTGCCATTGCTAGCAGTCAGGCCTCTGGACCCACGCCCCCACCAGGTACAGAGTGGGGCCCCACAGAAAAGGATTTGGAATCGCTCTCAAAAAGAAGGTAGGACCAGCTGTGGTGATTAGGTGCAGGGCTCAGTCAAACAAGCAAACCAACCAGCAGTTTGCTTATGTGTGACTAGCTCCTTGATCCCCCCTTCTCTCCATTTTCCATGCCTGTACATCCCCCTCATCTTCATAGAATCATAGAATCATCAAGGTTGGAAAAGACCTTTAAGATCATCAAGTCCAACCATCAACCCAGCACCACCATGCCCACTAAACCATGTCCCTAGGCACCTCATCTACACGTCTTTTAAATA
>NW_008825606.1:23678-23972 GCF_000699105.1 Pygoscelis adeliae
TTTCCCCACTTCCAGCCCAGAAGCTGGTGGAATTCTTTAATCTGCTGCAGGAGCTCCTGCAGGTCCTAAAGGGAAAAAAGGCTTGAGCAGCAGGATGAACAGGATCCAGTGCAGGCTGCAGTGTATCACAACCATTTCCTTCTGGGGCAATGCCTGCTGATCCAAAGGCAGCCTCAGAGTCAAAGGCCTGCTCTGTCCTGCCCATGCTCCTCTGAGTGCACACAAATGCTGAAGTTGACTTAGTTCTTGAAATAAAGTTGCCAATTTTCACAGCTAACCATGCTTCAGTCCAAT
>NW_008825606.1:24274-31446 GCF_000699105.1 Pygoscelis adeliae
AAGAGTCACTCAAGAGGGCTGAAACCGTGCCTGGTCAGATGTGAGTGTGCAGTGGAAGAAGGGAACACAGGTCTTAGGACGCTAGTGGTCTTGGGGACAGCAGCTGGAAACATGAAGTGTCTTGGGGTAGCTACTGGTGGGATCCCTGTGTGTGTGTGTACAATGCACCAGTGAACTTGAAACTGGAGTCTCTCATGACCCAGGAGACATGGATCTAGAAAGACCCAAGGTTTGCACCAATGACTGGGTAAGGAGCTTGACATCCAGCCACAGTTATTACATGGACTTAATTTCCATACTGTTATTTGAGGAATCTATGAACATGCTGTGCTTATGAATCTAGGGAGTGAAGGTGTGTTTATGTTTCACTAGTAAACATCCAATCCTGATCATCTGGAAAGGCAGAAAAGGAGTGGACTGTGTTCATGTTTATGTAAGTGGTGGTTACGTATACGTGGGTGCTGGTTAAGGCATTGCTCTGTTTATGTCAATCTGGTTTGCTGTTCACATTAATTGTGTAAGTCTGTGTGTGTGTTTGTGTATCTGGCTCTTTGGAATGCAGCGTAAGTCTCTTGAACACACACATGGGAACAGCAGCAGCCACATCCATCAGGCTGGGATAGGACAAGCCTCCTGGGTGTGAGAGTCCACCTGATTCAGCTCTAGCAGACCTGAAAGGAGAAATCCCCCATGTTCAGAAGTCTACTGGATCTGGCTGCTCCGTAACAGAATGGGGAAGGAAACCCAAAGAAACTCTGCAGCAGAGATCACAGGGGTGGACAGAGAGGCAGCACTGGCTAGGCTGTGAAAGCAATAGGGAGGGCTGGCAGTTGGACTTGCACTGTATAGTAACTGGATTGCCTTATAACAAAAGTGCAGGAAGGATGCAAGCACAAAGCTTTATAAAAAAAAATTCTTTAGTGTTTGTTTTCTCCAGTAGGTACCATTAAAGCTTCTGGGCAGGACCCTTCCCTGCAGGTCTAAGAGTGGCTTAGCTCTCCTGGCAAGCTTTGCCTTGAAGAAGCATGCAATAACACAACCATGTGGATACTCTTGCCCTTTCCTTGACTGTGATGTGCAGTGGCTAGGGCTGAGTCAAGGAAGGTCATGCCCAGACAATCTCCCGCAAGAAGGAGAGAAGCCCAGCTGCCTATCACCAGAGCTCTCAGGGCATGAGAAAAATCACTTTCCCCTGCGAAGGCCAGCTCTAACTAGCCCCAGAAATCTAGAGCAAAGGGAAAAACATACTCAGGGTCCGAGGCTTAGGCAGATGGGGGCTTCTCTTCAGGGCAGCTCTCCTCTTTATCCGACAAATTCTCACTCTTGTTCTGAAGGTCAAAGCTCTGGAAAGGAGCAGGACAAGGAAATGCTGAGAAGCATGAGAGCAACAGCTACAGTCTGCTGTGGTCCTTTTGAATTCGGTCTAGGGCAGCATGGGCTCTTCAGAGGGTCACCACCTCACCCCTTCCAACCTAGACATGAGCAGCACACAAACCCGATGATGTCACCAGCATAAGGCAAATCTTTCCACACCTGCAAAGTTTCACCCTTTGCCACAGGCTCTGCTTTCCCTGAGGGAAAAAAGAGCAGAGCTGCTAATCACTTAGGAGTAATGCATTAAGTAGCGCCTTTCTTACCTCCAGTTCTCGCATGACCTCATCCATGAAATCTCCTGAATTCTGTTTGTAAGCAACTGCCAGTTTGATAGCATCATTGAAGAGCTGATGAGAAGGAGAATGCTTGTCACTCAAAGTAAGGGGCACTGCATTTCTGTAACATATGGAAACTGTCCCCACACCCAAAGAAAAAAAAAAAGCCAAACTCTGCAACTACCTATAGCTACCAGGACCTCACAAGCAGCCAAACAGATGGACTAGCCCATTTTCTGCTCTCTGTGCCTACAGCAGTCTCCATGTCCTTGGACTGTATAGGGCTCTCATGAATGCTGATCCAAATAGTTATGTTTTACCTTCACTACATTGGTGCCATCCGCCGCAGACACAAAGTAAAAGGGCAAACTGAACTTCCGGGCAAAGTTGAAGCTTTTCTGGGTCACCTTCATATCCGCTGGGGGGCAAAAAAAGGAGAAGTGATCAGTAAGACATCACTGTAGGCAGAATGCCAACATGCGCAGGAGTGGTGGAAACAGATGGAGACCAGAGCCCGATTTAGCTGTTAAGGCCTCCTCACTATAGTACAAGGCTAGGACAGTCCTCCCCAAAAGCTATAGGGTTTTAAAAGCAACAGTATCAGCAAACCGTTGACAAGAAGACACAAAAAGAGAAGAGTTCTTGTTGGTTTATCCATGGTGCTTGACTAAATTGTAGATGGATTCTGATGTGCTATAAATGAATAATGCTTTGCAGCTTAGAACATATCAGTTCACTTGCTGTGCAGCAACTATGAATGTTTTCCAGGCACATCCCTATGATTTTTGCTGTGTGTCCACGTGACTAGGACACCATTGCCAGTACTAGTCATGCCTCTCCCTCCAGTTTGGCCTTTTTAACCAGAACTCCCCACTGCCCTTATGCCATGTTACCTATATTCCTGTGAGTCAGGGGCACGCTCACAGTGTACAAATGACTCAACTGTTATATATTTTTACTTAACAGGCAGTTGGGTCCAGCTACCCCAACCTCAGTAGGCCAGAGGCTTTATTTCTGGTTTGGAACAAATCTACTGCATATTTACGGGATGTGCTGACACAGCAGTAACAGCTCAAAGTTTTGATAGATAGCCAGCCTGTATGCCAGCACAGGAGGATGACTCCAGATGATCTGCCTTTTTTCATAGAAGCAACAGACGAAGTAGTTCAGACTCCAAATGCTTGCCAGTGAGCACTGCCCAGGCAGCTGCTCCCCACCTCTTTGCAGAAAGCCAGATCAACTGTTCTGCAGACTGGGCCTGTGTTAAGAGCTGTGGGCTGATTACTTCCTAGTCTGGGTGGAATACAGTAAACGAAGGCAAGGCAGAGGATTCTCTTGGAGCAGTGTCCACTCACACATAGAACACTAAGAGCAGGATTCATCTACACAGAGGTTCTGTCTGCAATATGGCTGTCAACACCAAGTCCATTTGCCTCGGACTTCCTGCACAGTCCGTGCAATCAGTGGATTCAAGGCTGGCTTGACACATCCTATAGGAAAGGCTTTTATTAGGTAAGATCAATCATGCCCTAAACCACACCACTGAACCAAATGAACTTCTGTAGACTACAGTGGGAGCCCAGACACCTTATTCAGGTGCAGACACCTATTCATAGCTGCGATGATTTCTACCACAAATGTCAGCAAGGAAGCCCATGTGTGACACTGTACTTGATAGAGAATAGCAGGAGACTGTGGTCCTAAGGGTATGTGTTCTCTCATTGATGCTGAGCGGAATGCTGATGTGTTATGCGCTCTCACAGGATGCAGGAGACAGATCACAACCCAAATGATAGCAATAATGAATGCCTAGCTGGCATTCCTAAGAGGAGAGAATCATCCAATCATCTGCAGAGGAAGGTGAACAATTTTGCCAGCAGGTATATTTAGACACTTTAGCATAGAGGAGTCCCACGGAAACCTGCAGGCTGAATTAGCAAGACAAAGGCAGTTACCGACTGTATCAGGGGAAGCCACATAATAGATTATGCTCTTTTTCCAGCAACACATCCTGCAATTTTTGACTAGGTAGTGCTCCAATCAGCTTTTGGGTTCTTGCTGGATGAAATGGGCAGCGTGGTAAGGACAGAATTGGAAGGACATCACTTGAATAAGCTTTAAATGGATCAAATTTGTATTTTTAATTGCTAGTAAAACAAGGACAAGACCCTATAAGACAACATGCAAGGTCAGTAGAGGACCTAGCTATTCGTTTGGTAAAATACAGCCCTGAGGGACTAATACTCAAGAACTCATCTGGACCTAACAGATGAATGACATTCTTTCTCAGCCAGGTCAGAAGAGAATCACATCACAATCCTGAGAGGTTGAAAGAAGAAGACATACTCACCATCAATTTTGTTGGCCACCACAATGCAAGGAATCTCTGGGCGGAATTCTCTCAGCTCCTTGTACCAGCTGTTTAAGTTCTTGTAGGTGACTTTCCGCTGCACATCAAACACCTTCCGAAAAAGAACCAGCTATCATGGGGCCAACAGCAGGACAGCTCCTGATCAACCCACTGCACCAAACACAAGTACAGAATCCAGAATTTTCCCAGTAGGACATCAACAAAGGAAACTGGCCTTTGTTAGAAAAGATGAAAGAGAAAAGGAAGAATACCCAGCAAGCCTTGAAACATGCAGCCAGCCCGTTTCTTTGCACGATGCAGGAAACAGTCCCTCATTTTCCTTTACATTCTTATTTTGTACTATGACCAGCACTCTATCAGCCATGACAGTGAAAAAGCACTGGGAAAGATCTGTTCTGCTAAGTAGGGTCAGATGTGAGGCTTCTCTATTTTAAGAATTAAAATATCAATTAAGTTGACTGATGCTCACAAGCGATGAGAAATAGTGGAAAGTTAGAGCAACAGTACAAACCAAGAGACCTAAGTGGGTTAGGCATCAGGAAACAAGACTGATTTGAGTTAATAAATGGGAAGCGCAAAGTATAGGAAAATAGAAAGGGCAGAAGACTAGAGAAGAATGTCTTATGGAGTACCCCTGCAGAACATGTTGGAACAGTTCTGTACTACATAATCCAATAGTCACATCACAGCACAAGAAAGGAATGCCCTCTCCCTCACATCACCTCTGACAGGACTGCTTCTAAATAAGTACATTCAGTTGTACGTACCACCTTACTGGAAACACAATGACAAAAAGTAAGGAAATTTAGAAGACAGCAAAGCCAGGGAATATAGTAAGAGTGCTATCAGGAAAGACAGAAGAGAGCTAAACATACCCAACTACACTGGTTTTACCTGGTGAGAGAAGAAAGAAAAATATAGGAAAGTTTTTTAAACTGCTGGAAGAGATAAGAAATGTAAGGCAGAGTAATCATAAAAAGTAACATACAGGCCAAGTGTCAACTGGGACTGTTATTACTCAAAATTCTATCAGATCACAACTGAGACACTACCCTTACCATGATACAAGCATGAGCCTTATGGTAATAGGATGCATGCATGCTCTGGAACCTCTCCTGTCCAGCTGTGTCCCAGAAGTCTGTAAGACACAAAAAACAAGCTTAGAATGACACAACTTTCCAAGTTCTGTTTTTCTCACAACTTAAACCCAGGATGCCAAGCCCCGTCCATCTACTCAGGGTTGCAAGTTAGGTTTCACCTCACTAATCTGAAACATTACAGGGCTAAGAGATTATGCAAAACTAGGACCTTTTCTTAGCTAAGCTTAGCTATGTGTTGTGCTGACACTGAACATTGCTATAAACATATTAGCAAAAGAGAAGTCATCATTAGACATGACGTATAAAGGACAGTAAGAAAAAGCTAGTCAAAAGTGCAAAGAGTGATAACAATGTATGGTACTTTGTCACTAGAGATGACAACAGGAAACAAAATTTAAACATCTTGAAACAGCTTGATTTCTGACACAGTGATAAATAGCCAGGTGCCTGTCATAGGAAATGATCCATCTCCTTTTGCAGACAGTCTAACTCTGCTCTTTCCAGGAGCACGACTTATTCTAAAATTATGAAGGGTAAGCAAGTTAGCCTGAGACAGACAGGTCCCAATTCATTAAGTACCTTGTAGACTAGGTATCATGAAGCATACCTGAACAGTCATCAACATTTTAATGCCTTTTTCTGTTTGTGCGTCTCAGGTAGAGATCTCTCCCCCTCCTTTTACTGGATTTATAGGCTAATATTTGTGACTTATTTGTTGTATAAATTTACACAGCTTCAGCTAAGAACCACCAGATGTAGGTATACTTCTGTCAGCTAGACTGAAGCATGCCACTCCACCTAAAGCCAAATACGACACTTTCCTTAGTGTTTACTAGTTTCTGACTGGATACTGTATCAGACTTGCAGGACGGTGACTTCTTAAGCTGCCCAAAATATAGACAAGTACTCATCAGACCACATTTGCATTCATTTTAGGTAGTTATGCTTAGCTTCTAAAATTGCCTGTTCCTTTTAATGTGCCATTTCAGAATCCTCACTTACAAGGAAAAAAGAGGTGCAGTGACCACGACCTACTGAATGTCCCTAAATTAACTTCCCAAACAATGCGGCAGCTGTCATGAGAGAACTTGCCATGGCTTATTGAAAAACACTGCTGCTTTTATTACTAAATCCTCCAGATCTTGCCTGTCATACCCCATGTCACTCCAGAACACAGGAATTTATCAACCTTAAAATCCTTGGGAAAAATAAGTTTCATAAAGAAATACACCATACTTTAATGCAATCCTAACTCTACCACACGGAATTTGGCGATGGCCACTAAGAATAGCTCAGCAGAGTAAAAATTAAACTAGCTAGGGAAGTGGTAATTCTGCACAATTTAAAGTCTTCAGATCAAACTACCTGCCTTTACAAATCACACTTCATGACACGTCTTCTCTGCAAGGTAGCTTGGATGATCAGCATTTTGTTCATAAAAGGTGAAGACAGAAGACACTGTGAACTCTTGTATAACAGGCCAGATGAATTACTTAAACTAGAGCAAGTTATTTAATAAAGTACTAAATCCATGTTAAAAATAAGTCCCTGACATATGAATCCATACTTTTGCAAGTTGCCTTAATAGTAATTTCACTTACTGTTTAAAAAAAAAACCAAACACCTTATCTTTTATTTGAGTTTACCTAACATCAACTAGAGTCTGTTAAATATTTCTTGCTATGCTGAAGCCTCCTTTTGTACCAAGTTCCTGTTCTCTGATGTTTTACCTTCTCCCTGAGAAGTTAAGCAGACTGAGTATCTCATCATTAGGCCCCTTTTTACAATCTGTTACCTGGCCAGGGACATCAAGGGCAACAAGAAAAGATTCTATAGGTACATTGGGGATAAAAGGAAGACAAGGAAGAATGTGGGCCCTCTCCGTAACAGAACGGGAGACCTGGTTACCCGGGACACAGAGAAGGCAGAGGTACTCAATGACTTTTTTGCCTCAGTCTTCACCAGCAAGTGCTCAAGCCTCACCCGCAGAAGGCAAAGGCGGGGACTGGGAGAATGAAGAGCTGCCCACTGTGGAAGAACATCAGAACATCA
>NW_008825606.1:33505-36485 GCF_000699105.1 Pygoscelis adeliae
CGGGGGGGCCCCCTGTGTCCAGTCGTCCTCCACCCGAAGGACCATGGTGTAGATGTCCACACTACAGCCTGTGGAGGACCACATGCCGCAGCAGGTGGATGTGTCCTGAAGGAAGCTGCAGCCCATGGAGAGCCCACAGGCTCCTGGCAAGAACTGTGGCCTGTGGAGAGTAGCCCATGCAGGAGCAGATTTTCTGGCAGAATCTGTGGCCCATGGGAGACCCATGCTGGAGCAGTCCATTCCTGAAGGACTGTACCCCATGGAAAGTACCCATGCTGGAGCAGTTCTTGAAGAACTGCAGCCTGGGGAAGGACTCAAGTTGGAGAATTTTGTGAAGGACTGTATCCCATGGGAGGGACCCACGCTGGAGCAGGGGAAGAGTGTGAGGAAGAAGGAGCCGCAGAGGCAAAGTGTTATGAACTGAGTGCAATCCCCATTCCCTATTCCCCTGCACCACTCGGGGGGAGGTGGAAGATTTAGGAGTGAAGCTGATCCTGGGAATAAAGGAGGGATGACGGAGGGAAGGTGTTTTTAGTTTTGTTTTACTTCTCACTATCCTACTCTGTTACAATTAATTGTCAATAAATGAATTAATTTCTCCAAGTCAAGTCTGTTTTGCCCATGATGGTAACCAGGACAGTAAGTAACCCCCCTGTCCTTACCTCAACCCACGAGGTTTTTCATCATATATTCTCCCGCTGTCCTGTTGAGAAGGGGGAGTGATAGAGTGGCTTGGTGGGCACCTGGTGGTCAGCCAAGGTCAACCTACCACAAACCTCCACCATTTTTCAGTGCTTTTACTGAATCACAGAAATAAGAATTAGACACAGTCTTGCTGTAGTGGTTTTAAAAAGGAGTCTTAGTGTAATGTTTCAAATCTGGGATACCTATAAAAACTCTGAAATTAATATTCTGGTTTTCTATCCAAAGATCACCTTAGCTGTTTGGAATACAGCTCTCTTTTGAAGCTCATATTCAGCTAAGCACTGAAGTTCATAATCTTTCTTGCCTCCCAGGATGGTTTCTAATTCTCCCTATGAAATTACATGGAACCATATTATAAACCACCCCAGTTTACCTGCATTAGTTTATTATTGAAACCATTGTTACTAACCAGGTTAGAAACAATGCAACTGGCAAAATAGGTGGGTGATGCTTCGCTATTATTACAGATACTAGTTGTTTAAGAATTGCAGCATTTCTTCACTCAAAGTGATGATGTACACTGATAAGACTCTTACGAAGAACCATCTCTATCTTTGTAAAATGTATTTCAAACATGAACCAACTGAACAGAATTCAGAAGAACCATAAAGAATAACAAGAGATCTAGAAATCATGCCCTATGAGAAAAGGCAGAATAAAGTGAGGTTGTTTACCCTAAAAGAGAGAAGAAATAGAATCACAGAATCACAGAATGGTTTGTGTTGGAAGGGACCTTTAAAGATCATAGAATCATAGAATTCTTTAGGTTGGAAAAGACCTTTAAGATCATCAAGTCCAACCGTTAACCCAGCACTGGCAAGTCCACCACTAAACCATGTCCCTAAGCACCACATCTACATGTCTTTTAAATATTTCCAGGGATGGTGACTCAACCAATTCCCTGGGCAGCCTGTTCCAATGTTTAACCACTCTTTCAGTAAAGAAATTTTTCCTCACGTCCAATCTAAACCTCCCCTGGTGAAACTTGAGGCCATTTCCTCTCGTCCTATTGCTTGTTACTTGGGAGAAGAGACCGACACCCCCCTCGCTAAAAACCCCTTTCAGGCAAGTTGTAGAGAGCGATAAGGTCTCCCCTGAGCCTCCTTTTCTCCAGGCTAAACAACCCCAGTTTCTTCAGCCACTCCTCATAAGACTTGTGCTCTAGACCATTCACCACTTATTTACTATATTGACAGAGTAAAGGAGTCTAAAGACAGTTTCACACTGCAGCTAAACTGATATAATATCTAGCTCGCAAGAAAGAGCAAGCCCACTCTCTACTCTTCCTTCCTTTGCCTGTGCATTCCCACCTGCCCCTTTCACCAGCACTGGTGTGTATAAGTCTCCATGGTGAAATGTTTTAGGAAGCCAAATGAGTAGAAACCCATTCACTTATTTTGTGAGTGGTTAATATGCATGGTTAGCTTCCTGAACTGGTTTGACAATGGACAGGACTAGGCCTATAAGTGAACGCTGGTGGTACATAGGGGAAAAGGACTGCAACTTTCATGGGCAGCTAGCTTAGCTTCATGATAAAATTTAAATCTTAGTTAGCTTAGTTCCATCATGACACTGCATCCTGAGCAACAAGCACTTTGACTAACAGTGACTAACACAGCTAAATCAGAATTCTTGCAGCAATTACTTTGACAGGCATTCAATTCCTTGAAAAAAACAAAGATAATCTTTGACTTAGATATCCCCTTGCCTGGAAGTCAAATGTAAAAGTACTGGCATAGCTGAAGAACCTAATAAGTGAACAGTGATCTGGCCTGGTAGATGAAGGGAGAGTAGTGGCTATTGTCTACCTACGACTTCATTAAGGCTTTCAGCATTGTCTCCCATAAGAGCCTCATAGAGAAGCTGTTGATGTACGGACTGGATGAGCAGGCAGTGAGGTGGATTGAAAACTGGCTGAATGGCCAGCCAAGATGGTGGTGATCAGCGGCATGAAGTCTAGTTGGAGGCCAGTAACTTCGCAGTGTACCCCAGGGGTCAATACCGGGTCTGATCCTGTTCAACATCTTCATTAATGATCTGGATGATGGGGCAGATTGCACCCTCAGCAAGCTTGCAGATGACACAAATCTGGGAGAAGTGCTGAGGGTTGTGCTGCCATCCAGAGGGACCTGAACAGGCTGGAGAAATGGGCTGACAAGGAACCTCATGAAGTGCAACAAGGAGAAGTGCAAAGTCCTGCACCTGGGGAGAAACAACCCCAGGCACCAATATATGCTGGGGGTCACCCAGCTGGAAAGCAGCTTTGCAGAAAAGG
>NW_008825606.1:37029-37559 GCF_000699105.1 Pygoscelis adeliae
CACGGGCACAGGGTGCCCAGAGAGGTTGTGGAGTCTCCCTCCTTGGAGATATTGAAAAGCCATCTAGACATTGTCGTGGGCAACTGGCTCTAGGTGGCCCTGCTTGAACAGAGGGTTGGACAGGATGACCTCCAGAGGTCCCTTCCAATCTCAACCATTCTGTGATCCTGTGATCCCTTCATTCCCCCATTTCCCTGCCTACAAACCACTGTTTGGCATCCCCTCGCCCACCGCAAGGAACTCCCCTGCCATGTTTTTGGGTCCATATACTGCTGCATATGCCAACAGCACCGCCACTGTTTCCCTCTCTGCGCATAGCCAGCACCACCCTGTCCCCAGGGCCCACGGAACACCTAAGCAGGGAACTCCCCACTTACCCACGAGGACCGCCTGCCCGTCCACCCGAGCACGGTGCTTGTAGAGCGTCAGGGCGAAGGTGGAGAGCTGCTGGGGGCGGCTGCGCCCGTGTTAAGGAGCTGACGGAGGAGCACGTCCCCCCACTCCGCAGCGACCGCTGGCGCCGGGCCGGC
>NW_008825606.1:38537-42939 GCF_000699105.1 Pygoscelis adeliae
TCCCGGGTAGGCGAGGCCGCCGCTGCCACCAGGAACACGCGGCCAGGCGCTGCGGGCGGACGAGCTTGGCCGCCGGACAGTGCCGGTGTCGGCGGAGCTGGGTTGTGTGACTCGGGCCGTCTTTCTCCCGCAGGGCGGTTCTTCTACCAGCGGCTGGGGGAGTTCATGGCCAGGTACCTGCAGTGCCCGCAGCCGGGCTACGTGGGGCGCGAAGAGGAAGCTTGCTTCGCTTTGCACGTGAACCCTTGTCTTGCTTGAGCAGTGCTTCTGCATCTGGAGGGGTCCACCTCGGCGTGGGATGTGTCTCATCAGGAGTTGGTGCTTGTGGTGTACCGAGGGGGAAGGCTCTGGGCTTGGGGGTGGAGAAATGTCGGGAACCAACTCTGCTGTGAGTAGTACTTGGTGGGGTAGCATCCCCACAGGTTGTGGGTTCCATTACCTAGGAGGAGGTCATTCATGCAAATGCTTTGCTTCTGAGCCATGGTCTCAGTGTCTAGTGTCATGGTAGGTCTGTATCCCCTCCTAGAAAGCACTGCATGGCAGTTGCACTGCCGTCCTTCTTTGCACTTGCTGTATTTATAAGAGTGAAGGAGCTATGATCTTTTGTAATCTTACCTACTTCTATTCTTCCCTGGTCCTCTTCTCAGTGGCCCCATGTGGGCTTATATCTTGGCCCATGAGAATGCTGTCCCCCTCTGGAGATCCCTGATGGGACCCACCAAAGTATTCCGAGCCCGAAACAGTGTCCCGGACTCCATCCGAGGAGCTTATGGCCTCACTGACACCAGGAATACCACTCATGGCTCAGGTAGACCGGTCCTTCTTGGCTGAGTGTTGGGCAAAGACTGGAGCTCAGGGAGGTGTGAATGATGGTATTTTGTCTGCCTTTGCTTGCTTTCCATTCTGGGAGTCAAAGTTAATAATTTGCTCACTTCTGCAGATTCCACTCATACCTGTCCTGGTGTAACCGAGCCTGGCGCTTTTGTTTACAGCTTCTGCCCTTCTCTTTGGAACATAGCACATATTTGCGGTGCCAAATTGGCATCTCTCATCTTCTTTTCCTCTGTTTTCTAACAGATTCACCAGCATCAGCCAGCAGAGAAATTGCCTTTTTCTTCCCAGAGTTCAATGAACAGCTCTGGTACCAGCAGGAAGAACCACGGCTGCGCTGCGGGCAGGTGTATTACAATGCAGAGGGGCGTGTCCACTGTGTGTTCAGGGATGAAGAAACAGAGTTGACCTGAGTTACCTGGGGGTATGGTTTGCTGAGCTGGAAGTAGCTGCTAGGCACACTGTTTGGGTCAGCCCCATAACAAGACATAGAGCCATGGCATGTTTTAAGGAATGTGGGGGAGGGAAAGACCTGATGTACATTATGTTCTGCTACCTGGAATTATGTTATTCATGCAGCATACAGGTGCTGCGGCATTTTAGGAAAAATTTCTCAAGTAGCACTACTCCAACTTGATACAGAGGTCTAGCCATGCAGTTCACTGGTCCCTCATGTTTATTTGGATATGAGCGGTATGTGTGAGTTCATCAAAGGGCTAGGTGGAAAGTTGCTAGTTCCAGTTAGGATATGACTGGTTTTGCTGATAGTAGGCCTCAGATTCTTAACATTTGCTCTGTTTCCACAGTCCCTTAAGGAGAAAAGAGGGGGGAAAAGAATATGAAAAAATCCAGCAATGAGCAGGGCAATACTAACTCTCCTGTTCTTGCTTTCCTGGATCCAAGCTGAGAAACAAGGTTGTCTTCAGTTTTGTATCATGATTTGTATCTTAAGCATCTGGTGGAGGGCACAGTTAGAAGCCATTCTCAAGAGGAAAGCAGCATATCCTATTGGTTCAGTTTGGTCTGGGCTGACAAGCCTGCAACAGAAGTTCTAGGGGAAGTTGCAGAAAGGTGTGAAGTAGTCCAGTGCCTGTGAAGGGTCTTCTATTTTGTGCTTTTAGATTGCCTGGGGCATGAGATTGGTAGTTCTGATGAAACTTGATAGTGGCTATTAGAGCTATGGATTTCTTGAATCTGTAATAAAAGGCCAGAGAAGTTAGTTTGAATGCTGGTACACAGAGGCTGTAGAATTTCTGCCAGGACCTCTTTACGCTAAGCCTTGTAACAAAATGCCTAATGGTGACTCAAAGACTTCATTGCCTATAGACTTACTGGGCATTGAAGCACTGAGTTACATATCCTTTGTAAATTATATGGACAAAGTCATTTAATTATCCAGATAATTGATAAAATTATTATATGGTGGTGAATGAGGACTTGGTTTTGAGGTACAATGCAAGGTTCTGACATGCTTATTTATGTTTTCCTGTTTGATGCATTTTGAGATCTGTTCCTGTGTGAGTTTTTAATCTGTTTAAACTGTCCCCCTAATAGCTTCTTACAACACTGATTTTTTTTTTTTAATTAAGGTGCCATGTTGTACTGAGTGAATTTCTTTCAGATAACTTCAAATGCACTGTATTGGTGAAGGTACCTTTGTAATGTACTTGGGACAAGAAGTTTGTTAGCTTGACTCCCTTTTCTGAAGTTATGCATGGCTAGCATTGAGATACTAGTCACTAAAGCTGTTGACTGAGCTGTTGATTGAGTCCCAGATTTACTGGTGCATTATTGTGTCACAGATCAAAAGCAGGTTACTCTTCGACTAATTTAAGACAACTATGTGAAACGGGCATTTGACTGAAAAAAGTTTTAATTATAGGAATTGCTGCTGTAGGGCTTCCTTGATTAAATACATCAACATTTTTGTTCCTTCCTTACTATTATATGAAATTAAATGCAGTCATTGTTTTGTTCCAGGTACAGATCAAAAGGATCTGCGGAATATTTCTGCATTTTTGCATTGCTGCTTTTACTTTCACCAGCAGTATCCAATGGTGGATCTGCTCACGATCGAGTATGTGTTTATACAGGTCTGAAATCTTGCAGTTCTTAATGCTACTATCAATTGATATTTTATTGACTCCCTGAGTTTCTCTTAAGTTACGTGTGTTTTTCTTGTAACTATTAACCCTTACTATTTTTTCACCTTTCTTCTTTATATTGTGCTTTCTTTTTTGGATATTAATTTGGGATGTCATTAAATGATAATTCCTAGCTTACACTTCTCATTTTAAATGTTTATTTTTTTCTAGTCACTTGCAATTATTGTATTTGGGGAAACTGACCCTTTTAAAATTTCAAGTACAAATAACACTGGCTTAGCGACACAGTGTTTTCACAGAATAATTATCAGATCACAATCACCATTACTTAGATAGCTGCCAGTTGTTATGTCCATATTAACATTTCTTTGGTCCACCAAGACTGTACCTGAGTAGAGGTTGTCAAAACTGTGCAGTCCCATTTCCCTAGACAGAGTGTTTATTTTGCAAATCTAAAGATGTTCTGCGAACTTTATCAGATCTAATATTGAAATATTTGGTGTTAGATGCAAGAGATAGTGTCAAAAATTATTTTTAATATCAAAGGAAGCCTTTGGATTTATGAGATGACAGCAGATGTTCTCTGTTTTGAGGACTCATATGAAAGTCTTTTTTTCTTTTTTTTTTCCTTCCCCTCCTTGTAAGTGCTCAAGAAATGTTTTTTAACTTCTCTAGTGACACTTAGCATCTGTTTTGTATATCTCCTGGTGCCTCTCGGTCCTGTGGTGAATCACCTTTGATTTTGTAACTTTCAATGGCTTTAATTTAAAACAATTTCTTGTACCCTTTCTCACTTTTCTCTTCTTGCTGCCCCCTTCCCTGTCCCTAATCTGTCTTTACAGAACAAGTTGAAACCTCTGATTATTCTTTTATTTATTTATTTATTTTACACCTGAGTCAAACAATTCTTAAGAAATCTTGGTAATGCCTAGCATATGCTATTTCTTCTCCTTCATAAAGATTTTCGGTTGCTTTATTCAAGCTCCAAACATTATGTTGTAAAATAATAAAGGCAAGTTATCTGAACGCCGGTTTAGCTTAAATTTGTAATGTCTGATGCTGCAACAATCTCATGCACAGTAGACATTTGTGTTTTGGTGGTTGTCCTCTTCTTACTAATGCTTAAATGCCTTCTGCCTCTTGTTTATTCACACAGAACTATGGTACTTGAATATTAGACTGAAGGATGCTGAACCATGCAATTTCTGCTTTCTAGAGGAAGTGCTCCAGTATTTCACAGAAACACTACAGTCCTGTTAACATAACTTATCCCACCAATTGCTTAGCTTCCAGACCTCTCCTTCTGCTCAGGAGATGGGACAGATTTCTGAAGGATTTCTCTAGAACGTCTTTTCTCTGGAAAAGATAAACATAGTCCCATTTTAAATTTAAGTACTCGGCTTCAACAACAGCTTGCATAACTGACTACTTTTTTCTCTCTGCCGCCCCCCCCCCCCCCCCCCCGG
>NW_008825606.1:42955-47968 GCF_000699105.1 Pygoscelis adeliae
CCCCCCCCCAGTGTTGTGTGAAAATATGGAAGCCAGGTTTTGTTCATCCAGCATATTGGAAGGGGAGCAAATAAAGAGGAAATCTGGCTAATAAAAGTATTAGATAGTCAATGGGGAACCTAATGTTAAGATGTTTGAATGCAGGACATGTTAGTAACTGGGATCAGGATCTGATGAAGAGACATGGAAACTGTTTCTGCCTGGAATCTACCAGAACTTTGAACTGTCTATCATGTGGATGAGGTTGTCTTGCTTCTGGACCCAAGCAAGCCCATGAAGCAAATACGGATCATCATGTAGGCATGAGTACAGTCTGTTGTGTGTTTTTTCTTGCCCATACTTCTACCTTGTCAAGCCCAAGATTAAGTTTGGTTAATAAGTCCAAATCTAGTCACTACTTGACCTGTCTTGCACATAGGGTGGGAGATTTGTTAATTTTCTGTGATATGGAGAAAACGGTCATGGTTTATTTTTTTTTCTGTAGTTTGATGTTCCTCTTACTCTTTGGTCTTCCTGTTTTGTATGCAGTGTTTAGGTTCTTGAGGACTGAAATGCTTGGAGCTAATGGAAAGCTTTGGGCTCAATTTATAATAAGCCGGGATATTAATGGGCCATGATGCAAGTATAGACAGACCGTGAAGTATAGCGGTGTCTCCTGGCATTACACTTTTTCTGTTACTGAGAATGGAGCTGCATATGACTTTCAATGGCAAATTGGACCTCTTGCAAAAGAGACTTGCTTTAGAGTCAGTCCTGTGACACAGGTAATAAAAATGTCTCAGCAATAATCTGTCTCAGGATTTTGCTGCCAGAAGACTTACACCGCCTTGTGGAGGGAGGCATTTACAAACAGTAGGTGAAGGGCAGGCATGGCAGCTGCGGTTTGCTGCAGTCACCTCAGGTTTCGTGTAGCTGTTGTGTACTGGAGGTGTCTCAGATGCAACAGCAGATTCTGGAGAATCTTTGCACCAGCAGCTTCTTAGTGTCATATTTCTCTCCAGGAGATACATCCATAGTCACGCATTGATATCGGAAATAGCATGACCAGCAAATGCAGTCCAAGGGTTTATTTACTATTGTTTTGAATCTCCTGGTACTGTCCACCTCTGCAACCTCCTGTGGCAACCGATTTCGAAAGTTCATTGCCTGCAGTGTAAAAAAAGTGCTTGTTTTTGTCTGTTTTGGTCTGATCTGCAACTATTTCCATGGAGTGTCCCCTCCTCCTAATGCTGATGGATTTCATGGAATTATAGAATCATAGAATAGTTTGGGTTGGAAGACACCTTTAAAGGTCATCTAGTCCACGCCCCCTGCAATAAGCAGAGATATCTTCAACTAGATCAGGTTGCGCAGAGCCCCATCCAACCCGACCTTGAATGTTTCCAGGGATGGGACATGTACCGCGTCTCTGGGCAACCTGTTCCTGATTTGGGGAGTAGCAGTTCTGTGTTCATCATAACCACTGCCTTTGTGATTTACTTTGATCAAACTCCACCTCTAGCCTTCAAGCACTAATTCAGTTGTTCTTACACCCCAAGAACATGGGCTCACTATGATACAAGTTTAATTCAGACTCAGACAAGATGTTACTGCCTTCTACTATGTGATTTGAACTTCCATGAAGTCTGATTCTCGAACTCTTCCCCAAGCCCTGCTTCTCTGCCTCTTTTCCTTCCCAGGTAAGGAAAATGGTAGAGAGTTAGGAAAAGCTGGTAGATAGATGTTGAAATCTTCATTGTCTCCAGCCCCTGAAGTCTTTTTGTTTATACGTTCACAAGTAACACTAGAATACAAATTGCTGGGAATTTTCCATTGTGGATGGGGTACGCCACTGGGCGACTCCTCAGGTATGTGATGTTAGTGGCAGCTTTCACTTTGGGGATAGTGAGTCCATCCCTACTAGAACTTTATAACCCTCAGTAAAAATTATGACACCAAACTGAGTCCAGTTGGTGGCCCTCCTCTGGACCCACTCCAACAGGTCTATGTATTTCCTGAACTGAGGACCCCAGAGCTGGACACAGTACTGCAGGTGGGGTTTCACCAGAGCGGAGTAGAGGGGCAGAAACACCTCCCTCGACCTGCTGGCCACGCTTCTTGTTACACAGCTCAGCATCAATTGGCTTTCTGGGATGTGAGCGCACATTGCTGGCTCATGTCCAGCTTTTCACCCACCAGTACCCCCAAGTCCTTCTCGGCAGGGCTGCTCTCAATCCCTTCACCCCCCAGCCTGTATTGATACCGGGGGTTGCCCCGACCCAGGTGCAGGACCTTGCACTTGGCCTTGTTGAACTTCATGAGGTTCACACGGGCCCACTTCTCAAGCTTGTCCAGGTCTCTCTGGATGGCATCCCGTCCCTCTGGCATGTCGACCGCATCACTCAGCTTGGTGTCATCTGCAAACTTGCTGAGGGTGCACTCGATCCCACTGTCTATGTCATTGATGAAGTTATTAAACAGTACCGGTCCCAATATGGAACCCTGTGGGATTCCACTCGTCACTAATCTCCATCTGGACATTGAGCCGTTGACCACTACCCTCTGGATGCGACCATCTAACCAATTCCTCACCCACCGGACAGTCCACCCATCAAATCCATACCTCTCCAGTTTAGAGAGAAGGATGCTGTGGGGGACCGTGTCAAAGGCCTTACAGAGGTCCAGCTAGACGACATCTGTAGCCCTTCCCGTGTCCACTGATGTAGTCACTCCATCATAGAAGGCCACTAGGTTGGTCAGGCAGGACTTGCCCTTGGTGAAGCCATGCTGGCTGTGTCAAATCACTTCCCTATCCTCCATGTGCCTTAGCATAGCTTCCAGGAGGATCTGTTCTGTGATCTTCCCAGGCACAGAGGTGAGGCTGACAGGTCAGTAGTTCCCAGGGTCCTCCTTTCTACACTTTTTAGAAATGGGTACAATGTTTTCCTTTTTCCAGTCACTGGGGACTTCACCTGACTGCCATGACTTTTCAAGTATCATGGAGAACGGCTTGGCAACTACATCAGCCGGAATATATAAAGGGAGTTTATAAGAAAGATGGAGAAAGACTTATTTCCAGGGTCTGTAGTGACAGGACAAGGGGCAACATTTTTAAACTGAAAGAGGGTAGGTTTAGATTGGACATAAAGAAGAAATGTTTTACACTGAGGGTGGTGACACTGGAACAGGTTGCCCAGAGAAGCTGTGGATGCCCCTTCCCTGGAAGTGTTCAAGGTCAGGTTGGATGGGGCTTTGAGCAACCTGATCTAGTGGAAGATGGGTCTGCACATGGCAGGGGGTTGGAATAGGTGATCTTTAAATGTCCCTTCCAACCCAAACCATTCTGTGATTCTATGAAAAATCATTCCAACTCTGACTTTCATCCTGCACTAAGCAGGGAGATAGCTGGGCTAGCTCAAAGCCTCACGTCCCAGTACACTTCAGCAGGCATACTTGCTGCAGGGATTCTTACCTGCTGACAGGACCCAGACTCACCACTGACAGAGGAGTACACCAGGACAGAGACTGAAAAAAAAATGCAGTGAGCACAGAACTGCTTGCAGATCATCCTCCCATCTGTTGTTCTCTGCAGAATGTTTTCCAGATTTTTCTTGAGCCTGCAGTCACAACTTGTGTTATGTCAGAGTGCCACCCATGTAAATTACAGTGCAGTTTCACCAAGTATCTGTTGTCTCTTTACATAAAATCTTGCATGTGGAGGCTCAGGTCCAGTAGTGAGTTGCTTTAACAGAACCTGTTAAAAGTGTATAAAGAAGAATTTATTTTCCTAGAGGCATGTGCCAGAACACAAATGAAGCATCCAGTGTGGAAAGATACCTAGTAGTTGCCACCTTGCACCATGGTTAGTCTCTATTTCTTATAGGAAGCCTTTTCTTTGAAAAAAATTCCTAATGTCTTGGGATTTTTATCCTAGGCAAAGGGACCCCTTTTTCTTTTCTGTGGCTAGAAGGGAATGAACCCATTCTGCCACTTCTTTTGTTCAAAATTAATGGAGCTGTTGTATTCTTCTCTTAGCGCTCTGATCAGAGGAATGGTGTTTGTAGGTCTGAATTCTGTCAACTTTATTTCATGGTTATTTGACAGTTTTCATATGCCCACAAGGGCATATGTCCCTCCATGAGATGCACTTCTACTACATGATGTGTTTTCAATAAAAGTCACGAGTGGTCAAAAGGCAGCTGAACATTAGGAATGATGAAGAAAGGGACTGAGAACACACTGCAGAGACTCGCACATGTCCTAACACCACTTTACTCCCTCACTGTGGCAGCAATTGGACATCTATTGTCACCCCAGCCTTCTGATACCTGGCATCATCTCACTTCAGCATGTAATAATTTGGTTTCTTAGCTATTTGCTCTGGATTTCATAATTTTTCTGTTATTTTACTGACAGATTTGAAGAATGTATGAGATGCCTGTTCCTTCACAGAAGACACACGGATATGTCCAATCCACAACTTTATGCAATTCTGGCAGTTTAACTGATGGTTGGCACTGTAGAAAGGCTCACTGAGGACATGGTTGTTAGCCTCACAATCTAAGATTGCACTTTGTTAATACCTTGGTACTTTCAGTACTGAGATGGATTGAATCTCTTTGGCACGTAGTCTTCGCTGAACAGTATTACTTCTATTTTGCCTGTGATTTTATTCTATGGCTTCTTTCTCAGGCATCTCTGTCTTTACTATGTCCTTGTCTTTACAATGTGAAAAAAACAGGCCTGGTATAAAGACCAAAGCCATGAATTCTTTGGCATCTTGTAACTTCCTTCTATTTACACTGTAAAGTAAGATCCGTCTTTATAAGAGAGGCAAGTGGTTCATGCAGTTAGATCTAAAGAGACAAATCTTGTCTTTATTGTAATTGGCATTTTACTTCTCCACAGTCCTGGAAAGAGCTGGACACCAGCTACCGAAAAAAGGATAGATCAAATGCAGAAAGGGAAATACTACATATCAATAGAGCCTCTGAGGTGGGCATGGTGTGAATTATGGCCATGCTGGGAGGAAGG
>NW_008825606.1:47995-72935 GCF_000699105.1 Pygoscelis adeliae
CCCCGTGTGTGTTCTCTGCAGCTGTGCTCTACTGCAGCAACACCCTGGAGTCCCCACCCATGATATACAGGCTCCACCACATGTGCCACATGTACCTGAATCACAGAATCGTAGAAAGCTGGAGGTTGGAAAGGACCTCTAGAGATTGTCTAGTCCAAAATCCCCGCCTCAAAGCAGGGTCCCCTAGAGCAGGTTGCTCAGGACCTTGTTTTATCACCCTTACAGTAAAAAAAAAGTATTCTTATGTTTAAGTGAAATTTCTAGTATTTCAGTTTATGCCTGTTGCCTCTTGTCTATTCACTGGATACCACTGGTTTTCTTTACTGCCTCGCATCAGGTATTTATACACATTGATAAACCCCCCTGAGCCTCCTCTTCTCAAGGCTAAACAGTCCCAGCTCTCAGCCTCTCCTTACATGTCAGATGCTTAAATCTCTTAATCATATTCATGCTGGACTCCAGTTTTGCTCAGGATTTCTTGTATTGGCAAGCCTAGAACTGGTCACAGTGCTTTAGATGTGGTCTCACCAGTGCTGAATAGAGGGGAAAAGGTCTCCCTCAACCTGCTGGCAATGCTCTTGCTAATGCAGCTGAAGATGCTGTTGGCCGCCTTTGCCACAAAGGTTCATTGCTGGCTCATGGTTAGCTTGTTGCCCATCAGGACACCCAGGTACTTCTTTGCAAAGTTGCTTTGGCCCCCCAGTTGAGTATTGGCACATGGAATTATTCCTGCCCAGGTGCAGGACTTTGCATTTCCCTCTACTGAACTTCATTAAATTCCCATTGGCCCATTTCTCCCTGAAGGTACTGCAGCCCAGGGAGGAACTATGCTAGAGCAGGGACACCTCTGAGGAACTGGAGCCTGTGGAGGACCCCCATTGGAGCAGGTACACCCCTGAGGGGACTGCAGCCCATGGGTGTGCCATGACTGAACAGAGGAAACAAGAAGGAAAGAGCAGTAGAAAAAAAGAGTAAGAAGCAATGAGTGGCAAAAGAAAGCACAACACACTGACCCCAACCTCCTGTGCTGCCTGTGACCTCACCAAAGGGGTTGGGAGGAACTGAGCATAACATGCAGGGACAACAAGGGGACTGGGACAGGGGAAGAAAAGGTGTTGGACTGAAGCTGAGCCTGGGAAAGAGGAGGAAAGGTGTTTCCCTAAGTGTTTCTTTAATTATTTGTCATCTTGTTTTTTCCTCAGTATCTGAATCAGTAATTAAAAGTTTATGTTAATTGGCAATACATTAAGTGAAATTCCTCAAGCTGAGATTGTTTTTCTCATGATATCCCTGGTAGCAGGGATTAAGGTCCAGGTCTGAGCTGAAATGGAGCTCTTGGGCCCATGGTCAGAGTCTGGGTGGAGGTCCCAGGTGAGACTGGTCAAGGACATTAAGGCATATTAGTGCCCTCAGGCCCTCACAATTTTTGCCTTTCTCCCTCTTCTCCAGATTCTGAACTCCTCCATCTTGTGGTCACTGCATCTGAGGCTACCCTCAGCCTTTAGATGCCTGACCAGCTCTTTCTTGTGAGTACCATGTTCGGCAGAGTGTCTCCCCATATCCAGAAACCTCCTGGATTGTGCCCTGCTTGACAACAGAAGTGGTGCACACCTATATACCTGCAAAATAGCCTTGAAAATGCTGGATGTTGGAAGCAGACTCCAAGGATGCTCAGGCTGTCTCAGGCCTAGCACTGGTCTCCAGAGGGACCATGAGTCTGAGCTGTCCCAGCCTGACAGATTGGGCAAATTGCCCCAAAACCACCAGTCACTCTCCATTGATGAAAGAGAACACAGAATGACTAGTGCAGGTGAGTTTGTATCATCTTTGTGCTACACTACGTATTACTCTAAGCAGGTCAAGAAATCAGTGCTGATGTCTCTGTTGAATTCTGGCTATCAAATCAGCAGCATTGTCTTTCCCTGTAAAACCTTTCTCAAGGGCTCATGCTGTGCTCCCTCTATTTGCTCAAGGCATGCTAAGTCCTGACCTCCAGTGTTCCTGGACATGGATTACCAGAACTGAATACCAAATTTCTGGCATCTGGCAAGATTTCAGTATATTTTAATATTTGTGCCAAGTGTTGATGGTCTCAGCAAAGCCCTATTACAAGTATCTGTGTGGGAGGGGGTTTCTCCGAGTGCTGCCAGCATGCGCCTTCATCTAAAATCCTGGAAGAGTGACCAGGTTATATTGGAATGCCGTGCCACTGAGTTTCTGTATGAAACAAGGAAATGTTCATTATCACCACAAAAGAAAGGTGTAATTTTGTAAATTCAAAGCAAGAACTCACAGGACTCTATTTGGTGCCTTAACTAAGTCCAATCAAAGCTGCTGCCAGATCACAGTCCCACCACGGCCATGTTCTCTCCTAGTCCCCTGTACCACACTCTCCACTCCAGAGAGCCCTGCACAGCCTGGGCTGGGTGGGCATGGTTATTGTAGATGGTGGGAGCACAGATGCAGTGCAGATGCCATGCAGTTACCTTATGGCTGTGTTGCCCACAGGTTTGCTGCTGCCAGTGTGGCCAATGGCCAGCCCTCCTCATTGCTGCCTCTCTGCTGGCATTGGCCAGTGTAGGCACCTCATAGCCCTGCAACAGATAAAACGGGGTCATAAAGAAGGACTTGGGGCACAGGGACTGCAGCTCTCAGCCTCCCCAGCCAGTCACACTCCTATGGCCCACGGTGCCTGGCATGGTCAGTTGTGCTGCAGCCCAGGCACCCCAAGAGCTGCCACAGGGCTGGAGCAGGAGGCCAGGGCTAGAGAGCTTGGCTGGTCTGCACTTGGTACAGCCTGGAGCAGAACAGGAGATCAAGG
Source organism: Pygoscelis adeliae (assembly GCF_000699105.1). Taxonomy (NCBI): domain Eukaryota; kingdom Metazoa; phylum Chordata; class Aves; order Sphenisciformes; family Spheniscidae; genus Pygoscelis; species Pygoscelis adeliae. Next base: position 50,817 of record NW_008825606.1, read on the forward strand.
TGGGTCCTGTGCCAGGAGGACTTTGTCCTGTGGGCTCAGATCCCACTCGTGCAGGCTGAATGGGGGAATGCTCCTCTGCTCCTTGCTCCTGCCACTAAACAAGAGCTACCTCTGAAAGCCTCTCCCCCAGGCCCCTCGCAAGGTTAAAAGCCTCTCCTCCGCTCACAAGCCTCGAGGACACACAGGCTTTTCCTCATGCAGGTAAGACAAACTGGACAGCACCTGAGGACATTGCTAGTTTTTCCGTCTCACCAAGTACTGGATGCTGTCAACTGTTTGCTCTTGGACATGGAGGTAAGGGAGGGCTGGGAGGGCAGGACCGCCGCCTGTGGTGGGGCAGGGCCTCATGCATGGTGGGACCCTCACAGGGATCCCTATCAGCACACTACTTGGGGAGGCAAACCCAGCACTGGCACCCAGGGCTCTGGGGTAGTCTGGGTATGCAAGCAGGCTGTGGCTGCTGCTGATGCCTCAAACAAAACAATCCAGTCCTTTTCAGGAGAAACTAATCCTGTGTTATTGCCAACTCCCTCAGTCCAGCCATCACTTCAGACTGGGACTGGACTGTACCCAAGGCTCAGGACCTTACCTCCCATGACTATATGCTCCAGGCTACCCGGTCTGCTCACCTGAGTGCAAATGGTATGTGGTAACTTGGCAAGGAAAGCCACATCCTCCTGCAGGAGCAGCTGGCTTCCCTGGGTGGGCACGGAGCACATCTGGTCTCCTGTAGGAGGAAGGGTGACATAATGCACCGCAAAATGCTGGAGCTATGTATGAGCGCATAGTGGTGATGTAAGGCACCCTGCTTCAGGGACTGCACCAAAGCTGAGCTGGGTCTCAGACCAGTGCATCACCATCGCACTGGTCAGGGGTACCTTCCTCCTCCCAGGGGGAATGACAGAAACCAGCTGCCTCCCTAGCACTGATGGCATCAGTGCTCCCTCTCTGCCCCCCTATCCAGCCTTTCTGGACTGGTCAGCAGTGGGCAAAGGTGTAGCTGCACTGGGAAATACTTGGTAAGTCATTAGTTACCATGAGAAATCACCTTCAATGCAAGTGAGAGAGAAACAGAGGAAAGGAGCTGAGGCAAGGTGGAGACTCTTTCAAGGCTCATTCCTGTGCAGTCCAAGGGAGAAAGGGAGATTTTCCTGCCATGTCTTTCTATTTCATTGTGTACGGGATGTCTGAGGACAAAGGGATTAAATCTGGCATTTCTTGTCATGTGGCTGTGTCCACTGACTGCTACATTGCTTCACACCATGGTAAAAAATTAGGGTCATTCGTCTGCATGACTCCTGTGGCTGTCCTGTAGCCCTGTAGCTCCATGCCTAATCCAGCCTGAATTTGTCAGCATGGGGAGAGGAGCATCTGCAGCTCTCCAGAACTCACTGTCCCTCCTGCAGTGGAACTAACAACTCCCTGCTGCTGCTGCAAATACGATGACTTACATGTCATCGCTGTGTACCTACATCAAACCAAGGGCTTGTTGGTAGCATGCAATGGGCTCACACACCTCTTGCTCACCTGCTCTTATTTCCAAGTGTTGAGCCCCAGTTCGGAGCATAAACAGGTAACTAACCCTTACATGCCTAACCTCCTACTATTAAATTTATTCTTATTTTTATCACTCTGGTTCTTGAGGTCCCCTATTTCTCCTATGTCCCACCTTCACTGGTGCCGCCTTCACCGTAACCTGTCAGCAGACTCCTGCCTCTGGCTGACAGGTCAGTAGTAAAAGCATCCAACAAGGTCCTGGACAGAGCCTTCTCCTCTCACACCTACACCATGGAGGCACTTGTGCCCTAACAAAACCACCAACTGCCTTAGTGCTGTGAAAGTTCACACATACATAATTTTGAGTTTATACAGATCAATGTGCACATTACACAGCTTTGCAGACAGGGACAGCTGGAGACAGGAGATGATACCTGGGAACACTGCTGTGGTGTCTCCCAGCTCTTGCCCCTCTTAGGCACCTGCTCCTGGCTGCAACACTGGGCCAAACAAGTTGTGCTGGTTTTGCACCAAAATGCACATGGCTTTGGCTGGGGGCTGGCTGGAGGAGGAGCGATGGTCTGAGATTTCCAGAATATTGGATAATATAGTCCTTATGTACCTGTCCAATGTATGCAAAATCAGTAATTAAAAAAAACCAAACCTATTAAAGAATATGTTGACCTGGAAGTCTGCTGTAGAGTTCAGCCAGGCAGTGGTTTCTCAGCCTTGTAGCATCCACATCCAAGATGGAGTAACAAGTTTAGATGTCATTATGCTAGGCAAAGAAGAATTTATCTTTTGACTGAAAGTTTTCCCTCAATATTAAAATTTAAAAAAAAAGTTGAAAAACTGGAGAGTAAAAGAGAAATGAATCAGAACTTAGTTGTTCTTCTACTTAGCAAACACTGATACTGATCACAGTGCACAAGTAGAAGCAAGGAGAAAATACTATTAGAATAGAGGTCCTTAATCTGGAAGAGAAAGACCTGAAAATTATGAATGAGACAGAGCTGACATTCAAGCAATTCCAACAGGAAAAAAAGCACAAAATTTTTAACCATGCTTTGGCAGTTTTTGCGGTAAGTAGCTGTAAGAAAAAACCTCCCAACAGAAGCACTGAATTCTCCATTGCTCAACGTTTTAAAATCATGACTGATACATAGATACATGCTTTGGTCAGAGAAATTAAAAACAGATTAATGGGTGTAAAGCAAGGGTACCAACCTGAAATTTAACTGTGTTGTTTAATCTCATGAAGAGACATGACAATTAACTTCAGCTGCTGAAACACATGCATAAAGAGGAAGGGAATGCTTTCTTTTTTTGGTCATATTCACTTTGGTCATATATAATGGTAATGGGCCCCTGCATAGCCAGCAGGTGACATCTTTAATGTTTAGTAAATGGAGAGTGACATGAATTGATATCTTGTCTGGGAACGCTGTTGAATCCTGATCACGTGAGGTTTGTCAGAGTTACCTGTAAGGAAAAGCTGCTCACAGCTGCCCTGTACTGAGGCAGGCAGGCCTTGTTTTGAAGTGTACAATTTCCAAGTCAGAATAGCAGGGAACTAAACCCTTGAATTCACTGATGTTCAATCCTCCCTCGCACCCCAGCCATACACCAGTGCTGTCAATGAGAATCCGCCCAGAAGCCAGCACTGGTCCCGTCACAGCTCCTGGCAAACACTTGCTCAGTGATGGCCAGTACACTGGTTACCTTATTCTCTGATTCAGGAATAGTTTAGAGTGCTAACATCTACTGAGGCAATCGAATGGAGCCAAAGAAAAAGCTGCATAGGGAGAACAGCATTTTATTATGCACAGCCCCAAGATCACCTATGGTTCCCCAAGGTGCCCTGTATTGTCATGCAGCCACAATCTGCCTTGGTGCTTTCTAACCCTGTTTGCCTCCTTATCATCATATATGTGAGCTTACGCCTCTCTGGATCCTTTTCCTCACCCAGCCGAGAGTAGCCCCTGGTTTCAGACTGGCTGAGTGCAGTGTGTGCCCATGCCAAGTGCTGGCTGGGACAGGTCTGCACCCCAAGACAAGGTGACTGCAGGTGGTTTTTAACCTCTCTCTCAGCCCCATTTCTTCAGCAGCCTCACAGAGGCTGCTGCACCAGGCCATATTTGCACACCAAAGCACCTGGCCTCTGTCTGCTGGGCTTCATGGCACTGGCATGGTGGGCAGCAGCAGCTCTGGCCACAAGCACCCAGCAAGCATCACCTTCAACAGCCCTTGTCTGAGGTTTATGAGCAATAACTGCTTCCCCATGCCTCATCCATCATGTGGACATGGTCATCGTAGCTTCACATGCCAGTAAGCAAAACCCTTGTGTCGGGGTGAAAATTGAAATAGGATGATGGAAGAAAGGTCAGGAGGCCCAGGCCAGTGGACATCCCTGAGGGCTGAAATTCACCTGTCACTTGACAAACACCTTGTGGTGAGTCACCCTCAGTCGGAACCCATGCTTTTTAAAGTGCTGGTTATCACAGAGCAAAGCACCCCCAAAATGGCAGAGCAGGAGACAGGACAAAGAAAAAAAAATTCTTTTAACTGGTGCAGGGTGATGCCACATCCCCAACCCAGCAGCTGGGGAAGAGCAAGCTTAGTGGCTGTGGCATCTAAGGAATGATGCAACCATGTCCAGGAGACAGGGAAGCATGTAGTCGCAGTAGGTGCAACCAGGAGGAAAAGAGAGACATACTTGGTATACTCAAGAAAGGGGACTGGGCTGGCAGGAGAACCCAGGAGGTGTGGGTTAGTCTAGATGCACACTGTTCTTGGTTTCTTCTGTGTGATTCTCTTGCAATCAGGTATTCAACATTGAATGGCAGCTCTCTGGACTCTAAAATCCTAGTGTTTGTGAAATTCCAACATGGGAAGCTTTCAGCCAGTATGAAGATAGGAACAAAGCTATCCTACCAGTGAAACCACCCTTGCCTCGTGGGTGGCTGTGCTCCAGTCCCCTGGCTCAGAATCACCACTTCCTCACAGTGCTCATTTCCGCCCACAGACCAACTCAGCTGGCTCCCATGGCAGGTGAGAACCAGACTCATGTGACGGAGTTCATGCTCCTGGGCTTTTCCCACAGCCAGCCCTTCCTCTTTGTTCTTTTCCTGGCCATTTACCTGGCCACACTGCTGGGGAACTCTGCAATACTTGCCCTCGTGTCCCTGGATCCCCACCTCCACAGCCCCATGTACTTCTTCCTCAGTCACCTGTCCTGCTTGGACATTTGCTACTCATCAGTAACAGTGCCCAAGATCCTGGCAAATGCCCTGCGCCCGCAGGCAACCATCTCCTACTGCGGGTGCCTGGCACAGATGTTCTTCCTGATGGCGTGTGCGGGGGCCGAGTGCGCACTCCTGGCTGTCATGGCCTATGACCGCTACGCAGCCATATGCCAGCCCCTGCTCTCCTCCCATGCCATGAGCCGGGGTGTCTGTGTGGTGGCAGCAGCCAGCTGCTGGCTCTGGGGGATGCTGGACTCGGCTGTGCACACCCTCCTGGCCTCCAGGCTCTCCTTCTGTGGGGCTGCCCGGCTCCAGCACATCTTCTGTGACGTTCCCCCACTGCTGAGGGCTGCGTGCAGCAACACCCGCCCCAGCGAAGTGGCACTCCATGCTGCCAGTGTCTTTGTGGGCCTCAGCCCCTTCCTGCTTGTTGTCATCTCCTACCTCCGCATCCTGGCCACCGTCCTTGGGATGCCCATGGCCACCGGCCAGCGCAAGGCCTTCTCCACATGCTCTGCCCATGCTCGTGGTTACCCTGTACTTTGTGACGTCCAACCTGAACTACAACCGGCCCAGCTCCAGCTACTCCCTGGCAGCCGACACACTGGTCTCCGGACTGTACTGCATTGTCACCCCCATGCTGAACCCCCTCATCTACAGCCTCCGCAGCCAGGAGGTGTGGGAGGCCCTACGGAAGGCTGTGCGGGGACGGGGCATGGCGGGCTCCCCAGGCAGCAAAGCATGAGCAATACCAGGGCTGCAACGGAGCGCTGGTGTGGTGCCAGCGCAGCATTGCCTGTCTGTGGGAAGTCTTTGGTGACAGCACTGGACTCAGGGCTCCCTGACCAGGCAGTGGCTGCTTGTGGCACACTGCCATCACTTGTCTGACCCTCAGCACATCACTGATGGCAGAATGGCAAAATCAAGTTGGGAACAAGGCTACAGTTCCAGGATTATGTCTTCATTTTGCAAGCGTCGTGCTGAGCTCAGCACAGGACCTGTTGCAGCTACGCTGCTCCTGGGGAACGCTGTAAAAGGCAATTTCATACGGCACCAGACACATGCTGGCCCCAAGCAAGGCTGTGAGCTCTGCCTTGGGGCTGCCCAAGGTACTGAGCCAGGCCCTGCATGGGACAAGGGGCAGTGTCTTGGATTGCAAAATCTGGCCTCTGCAGAGGGGCTGTCACACCATCCTCCTTCCACACATGCTTTGGCACTGGGTCTGATGTCTGCTGAGTTTCTCCAGGCTGCCATGAAAGCTCTGTAGCATTTTGTACATTAGCACAGCAGCCAGCAGTTTAAACAGGCCACCCATTATTCTCAGTGCTTTGGTCAAACAGCAAGTGAGCTGTGAGCTGGCATTGCTTAAATCCTCACCAGAAATGCTTGCTTTGCTTTATAGCCATACAAAAATCAAAATGCAGTTGTTGTGAGTGGTGTGGCTGTGGACGATAGTGGCTGAGGGCTGGCTGGTGACGTGGGGCAGCCAGCTTCATCCTGCTGCCACTGCCTCAGCTTAACCTCTTCTTGCTGGCCAAATCTGCAGGCAAGTACATGAGGGCCAGCAGTGTCCAATGCCATGGCAGAAGCCAGGAGCAGCCAGCCACCAGTGCAAGGGTCTGCATGGGGAGGGAAGCTGGCACAGGCTGTGCATGCAGGTGCACACCTGCAGCCACAGCAGCATTTCTGCAGCTCTGCCACATAGGGGAACGTTGGCTGGAAGGGGCCAAAAACATGCTCATCTATTGCTGTTACCAAGAGATACCCAGGAAGATCCAGTCTGTTCCCAAAGAAACCTGCCGGAGAGTCAAAAAATGGGCCTATGAGGCATACAGCTTGTTGGGAGCAGTTTGCCAGTTCTTCTTAGCACACAATACACACTGATTTTATTCTTCATGGGAAAAAATGTTTCTGTAACCCACGTGTTGTGATGGCCTGTTGCTCCCACCCAAACAGGATACAAGCCTCTCAGCCAGCTCTACTTGCCATACACCCTTCTTGATTGTAAAACATTATTGAAACACACCTAGTTCAGAGTCTCACTAGGACACATAAGAGAGTCTGCCACAATGAGGCCCATTCTGGAGAGCCTCCTGGAAAGAAACATCAGGAAATAAAGGAAAAAATATTGGGAAAGTTATTTCAGGGAAAAACAAAACAAAACAAAACCACCCAAACCAATCAACCAAACAAAAACCCAAACCAAAAACCTCCAGAAAATTTACATTAAAATTGACAATTTATAACCTGAATCATAATGTGTCTTTCTCATGATTGACAGACACAGATTGTGATATTTCAAACACTGAGCAGGGATGCTGTACTACCTTCCAGGTAGTACAGCCTTGTTCAAGTGCAGGATGGTCCAGAACCAACCTGTGAGCTGCACTGAACTCTAAGGGTGTCACAGTGGGACCCTCTGCACCCCTGCTGTTGGCAGCTGGCACTGCACTGGGGTGTGCTCCTGCAGCTTCTCACATGCTGTGCTACTCAGCGTGTCCCTGATTTATTCCTATTGTGATGGTACTTGCATACCACAAAGGAACAACAACCAACTACAGTGGCATGTTGAGCATCTAGCCTGGAACATACTGGTTCAAGGGAGGGCTTCAGTTTGCATTGGATTATTACTGAAAACTGCTTTAAACATTAAAAATAAAAAATTTCCTCTTGTCCTGCTTCCCACCTGCTCAGCCTTTTCCCCACATCTGTGATGAAGGAAGGCTAAGAATCAGGGGCCCTTTTCACTGTGCAAGGAACCGAGCCTACAACAGACACAGGGGACATGTGCTGTCACAGAATAACCGGGATGCAATTTTAGTCAGGCCAGAACAGAAGCAGTTTATTACTACAGCTATGAGGGAGAACACAGTGCAGCAGTGACAGTCACTGCTGATACGAACTCTGCCCAAATGGGGCAGTTACAGAGTTTATATACCTTTAGGTTATGCAACTCATTCTTCACCAAACTGTGTCAGATAAGCAGGATATTGTAAGTAACAGCAGCATTCTTCAGATAAGGAGGCTCTAGCCAGCACACCCATTAACAAATAATTCACTCCTTTGTTAATTAAACTGGTGAGACTATTACTTGCAAATATTTCTTAACTAGTGAGTCCTGCAAAGGCCTCTGAGGCATTAACTATTTCACTGTCACACTGGGAAGGCCTGAATTCAGCACAGGGATTCAGACCACCCAACAGCAGACAGAACAGGCTGAGCCAAATACTGGATGGGGGAACCTACCTACCTTTAGCACTGACTGCAAGGCACACTGGAGCCCTTAGGCTAGAGACAAGCTGTGGAACTGCTCTTCCAGTCCCACCTGCACGTGTATGCTTATTTATACTGTCAGAGCAGTTAACAGGAAAAATGGAGCTCTATTAAAAATATTCTACTGCCTGTATCGAGCAGTAATCAACCTGATTCATTTGTAGATTGAAAGGATTTCCCTAGCAGAACATTCTTCTGACGGGCTGCCTGGATGAGAACCAAGACAGTTATCAACATACTCTTTGTTAAGTGAAGCCTTTTAGTATTTCTCTGTTGCTCCAAGACAGATTTTCCAGAATAATTCTTCTCAGAAAATAATCTAATTTTTACACTTCCTTTTTCAAGGTTTACTCCAGAAATGACACATCTCCCAACAGCGTTCTTGGCACACAGAGGAAAACCAAGTGAGTAATCTCCTATCTTAGCAAGATCATCCTACATTTTCATTGAGCCAGCACACACTTCTTTTGTTTAATGGAACAGCTCGCTACAGCCAAGCTTGTGTCTGTGTGCAGGACAAGTCAGCAGTGTTCACTGTGATGGTCAAATGTTCCCAGGCCCCAGCCCCGAAATCTGCCCAGATAGACCAGGTTCATGTTTCTCTACCCCATGCTGCAAACACGGTTCATCCTGCAAGTGGAAACCCTTCTTGGGAACAAAGGCAAGTTTGACTTTCACAGTGCTTTTTTCCTTGACCCCTGGGTAGGACGAGATCCATGGCCACAGCAACTTAAAAAGGTCCCATAGCTCATGTCCCTTCTGCCTTGACTGGATTAGAGTTGGTGTGTCTTTTCTGTGAATTGCCCTGTTGGGAACAGGAATGGACATACTTCTCCTGCAAGCTTCCTGGTTGACATGTGGGACAGCCTAGGTAGAAAAGATTTCTTATATCACACTCACATGCTCTTAAACCATCCCACCTTTCCCATCTGGAAGTGGGTGGGAACCAAAGTCCTCTTGGACACAGGCCAAAACATTCCCTCAGACACTGCCAGTTTGCTCCTTGCTATTTCTTGCATGTAGACATGCCAGACTGAGCCAAATTAAGCTAATAACACATAAAAGGCTGAAGCAGAGAGAGGCAAAAGTTTGGAAGGCAGCAGCTTGGACAATGCTGGTTTCACTGCAGAAGCTTCACATAATTTGCTGGAAAGAGGCCTACTTTGCCCCGGCACTGCCCCCGCCACCAGCCTTCATCTACCATCTCAATGTGTGTGATTGTGTCATCAGGATCAAAAGAAATCTCATCATCTCCATCTGCAAAAAATGTTCAGAAAAGATAGTCACAATGCAAAGATAACGCCAGAGAGAGATAGTTTTACATCCCTCCTCCCACCCCCCCAGGAGGAGAATACAAAACAAGCATTCTGATAACCCCCAGAGTTCATCTCATCCAACCCCCATCAAACAGCACAGATAAAGCAGAGAAGGAGCAAGACTTCACAGACAAAAGATGAAGCTTCTGTGTTCCCAAGTCAGGTCTCATTCTGCTTTCCAAGAGGAAGAAATTTAAACCACCAAGTCAAAATCTTTTCACCACTGCTGATGGTGTAAGCCACCACCTCCCCATCGCGTCGCCCTGGCCAGCTCCCAGTGCCTCTCCCCACAGCCTGGATGGCAGACCCACCTCCTTGGTAATCATAGAGAGCCACTGCACAGGTCCCAGGGCTCTCTACCTCATAGACGTTGTCCGTTTCCCCTGCAGAAGACAGAACAGGCAGATGAGAAAGAGGGTGAAAGCAGCCATATAGATCTGGTCAGTGCCACCCTCCACCCAGCTGTCAGCCTTGGGGTGAACCACATCCAAACCCTATCAACAGGGAGAGGTGTACCATGGCTCAAAGCAAGGTATGACTTCCCGCCCCTTCTGCAAGGAGAGAGGCGGGGTCCTGATGCTTCATGTTCCTCTCCCAAGAAAAAGGCAGGACATAACTCCAGCCTTTCCACTTACCATCTCCAGTACCAGCAAAGCTGCAACAGAAACATCAACAGCAGCCCATGCAGTTTGCTTATGTGCTTGGAGGAAGACCGCCCTGCACTCCTCACACCCAGGAGACACTACCAGATCAGGCCTCATGAGCATCAGCCATCTGAGCGACAGGCTGAATTAAGAGGGCACCCCCAGGCCTCAGTGCAGCACTGGCAGTTGCTTGTCAGGAAACAGTGCACCAAGAGCATCAGCCCAGGTCCAGCTTCTTCAGAGCCCACGGCAGCCCTCTGGTCCTCCTGCCTGAGTCCTGCTCCAGCAGAGATACTTGCTGCCTGGCCCAGCATCCCATGCAGCTGATCTCACACCTTGGAGCCGGGCAAGGGAATGGGAGATGACCAAGTCTCCATCATCATGGGCTGCTACCCTGACCACGGTAGACTTCAGGATACAAATTCCCTCTGGAGTCTGTCCCATACATCCAGTGAGGTGAGCGGACAGATACAAGCTCCCCAAGACATGGGCTCTTCCATCAGTACTCACCCAGGTGGGGCTGGCTCTGGCTGGGCTCCTCAGGAAGGATCTCCTCATAGTCCTCACCTCCATCTCCTCCATGGTCATAGATGGCATCCACCTTTCCCATGGGTGCTGGCAGCTCCTCATAGTCAGCACCTCCATTGGTACTACCACAGTAGTCAGAAGGCTCTGGCAGCTCCTCATAGTCTCCACCAACATCCAAACTTTCACTGTAGATGGGCTGATCCTGGCTGGGGATCTTGCACAGCTCTTCGGACAAATTTGCTGGCCTTGGTGGCAAAGTGGGTGGTGTTTCCTCATCCTCCCTTTTTGCTTCCTGCCATGAAGTGAGAAAGTGACAGGAAAGTCATCTGCAAAGCATCCACTGCAGGCAGCTCTCCCAAGACTGCACAGCACCCAACACAAGGGAGTCCGCTCCATGCCGGGTGCCTTTAGTGTTACCGTGACACAAATGGAGCATCATCCTCTGCACAACAGGGAAACAACTCAGCCATTAGGTCTGTGCTGAACTGGCACCTGGGATTGCTGTGAAGACGCTCATGGCTCATGTATTTGAACCTCTCTCACATACTTAGCTACAGTTCATTGTACTGTCACTGCACTGACCCACTCCAAGAGCCCGTCTCATGGTGTAAGGTGCTGTGCAGCCACGTCCCATCACCATCCCAACGTTTCCGCCCTCACTCCTTCCAAAGCCTCTCCCATGCTGTGACTGCATCCCACTTCTTCCTGCAGGGCTGCCCATAAAGCACAGCCCCCTCTCAGGTGCAATCCCCTCTGCCTGCTCCCCTTCCTGGCTCTCCTCAGCCCGCCTTGGCACCTGTTCTCCTTGTGACACAGGCCTGTCTCGGTCAGCACTCCCAGGCACCCTTGCTGGCACAGTGGTAGGGGCTCCCTCTCTGTGGTCCTTCTCTCTCTGTGAGATTTCCTGCTGGAGAAAGGTCATCAGATCCCCTCAATCCCTTTGAACTAGGTCCAGAGCAATGTCCGTTCCCATTCCCAACAGAGCAACTCAGAAAATTTTCCTTCAGCTGAAATCTGTTACAGCTCACAGAGAAACTCTCAGTTTTCCTGCAGCTCAAATCTGTTCCAGCTCCCATAAACCTGCCCCAGGGACTGGACACTAGCAGGCCTGTAACAACTATGGGGTCTGCAGAAAGTAGCCTCAAGGAGGGAATGTATCAGGGAATGCTTTATTGGTGAAACCTCATCTGCACATTGAATGCAGAAACAGCACAATGTAGAAGGAGGTCTTGTAAACATGAGGGTTTGGATGCAATCTGCAGTTTGGAAAACCCTGAATGCAGACTGCTGGGATGGCGATATTGAGGAGGTGTGATTTCCCTGTGTTTGCCAGGCACTAGAGGCAAGAAGGAGCCTAGGCCAAAGCACAAGGGGTCATGGCTGGGTGCAGGCATGTCCTGATGTGTGTGCTGAAAGGGAAAATCCAGTGACAGCTGTGAAGTTCAATGGCAGTCCCTGGAAGTTGCACGGAAGCAGTTTAGGCAAGAGGCTACTGTAAAGATATCAGGTAGAAGGACATGGAGCTGTATGGCCCTGAGGAAAAGTCTGCTTCGCAAGCCTTGGAGGACATGGCGAGATGGCTACGGCTCACCTTCCGCCGAGCTGCCTGCCACTCCCGAGCCTGCCGCCTCATCCGCTCCTCCTCTGCCTGCCTTCTGCTCTCCTCCTCTGCTGACTTAGCCATGTTTTCAAATTGTGACCGCAGGCTGCTGGTGCCACTGGAAGCTCCTGTGGAGAAGACAGCTGATCAGGCCTGCCCAATGGCTCCCTTCCACCACCCCAAGCATCCAGGAGAAACCCAGACCTCTGCCTCTCCCAGATAAACGTGCAGTTCAGCCACCTTCTCCTGCCCCTCAACACAGGTTAAATCCACATCACACGCCTGCCAGTGTGCTGTCACAGAGGGACCATGAGGCCCACAGCTTCCCACCAAGCCCAGGGCTGGTACTCAGATGTCTTACCTGCCTCCGGTGGTCTTGTTTTCTCATATGAGAAGGTGGGAGCTGCCATCTCATTAAAGCCAGCAGCACTCTGCAAGAGGAAGTGAATGAAGTGTCCAGCTTGTTAGGCAAGGCCAGTTCTGAGATCCCCTGATGCGTTTGGCTATTGGTGACTGCAAGTTTTGTTCCCAGCTGTGTCTGTCCTCATCTGTGCAACTGCCACAGCCCTGTGGAGGCTGTTGGCTGCAGCCCTGCTCTCCTGATGCCTCCCTGTGCTGTGGGAGTGCCTGCTGCCCTCCAGCCAAAGTCAAGGGCTGTTCCTGTTAGAAGGGTGGTGCTCCGAGGGCTGAAAAGGCTACATGGAACCAAGTGGAGGAGGCAGCACAGTGGCAAGACGACTGCTGCATGGGACAGCAAGGCTGGGCATTCAAGGCAGAAGTGCTCACTGGTAACACGGCAAAGAGCTGAGTGGATGCCTGGCAATCTACCACTTCCTGAGGTCCAGGGACCCGATACATCCATCCCCTGCTCTCCCAGTGGTATGAGGCATGGAAGCACTTCTCTATTGGATGCACAGCTGCAGCTGCCTAACCGTGAAAAACACATGTCCCTTCAGCAGGTTGTTGCCTGCAGTATGTGTATACAGTAGCACAGGCTGGAAAACATCAAAGTGAAAACATGTGTGAACATCTGAGATATCGCTGGCTTTATGAGGTGTGAAGAGATGGCTAAACTGGTAATAGCATCGATGAGGTGTTTGCAGCAAAAAGAAAGTGAGGTAGAGGGGGTTTATCTACTTTCATGGAAAACAATTTCATACAAAAAAGAAACTGCAGGTAGGATCCAGCTTTCAGACTAATACAGATAACATTTAGGGTTCTACCTGCAGGTGTCACCAATGGGCTGGGTGGCCGAGTTCGTAACTACAGTCAGTGGAGCCCAGAGAGCAGCTCTGCTCTCCTTAAAGAAAACACACCTGAGCAGACAAACAGCACTGCAAGCTCAGAACCAGGTCTACACAGACCACAGCAGACACTTGGACATGTTGTTTATATGACAGCATTTAAATTTAGCAGTCTTAGTGCGAGAGGTGAATCCTACGCTTAGTGTTCAAAACTTTATAAAGGGGAATTAAGATTGCCTGGTGGTATATTATGCTATACTCTGGAGCAATGAATTCAGCACTACTCCAGTGCTTGAAAACCAGGCAATCAAGAACTTAGGTAGTTGCCCAAATATCCTTATTTTTACCATCTTTGATTATGCTTCAATATTCTCAAAATGCACAAATTCACATTCCACTTCGACCTGATCAAGAACTGCTTATCCCCTCTCTGCATCCCGCTCCTCAAATGACCCACAGCCCTGACTTTTGCACAAATGCTCATCTGATTTTGCATGCTTTTTTCTGCCACATACATGATGCCTTGCCTTTTGACAATGCACCTCCATTTGCTTTTGTTAAATTCATAGACCATGCTAATCTCTTCAATGGGCAGGATGCCATTCCCACTCTGCTACTGGCCCAGCCTACACATGCAGCTTGGAAAGGAACATGCCCGGTTGTTACAGATATGTGTGTATGTCCTTCCTTGGCTCAGGGCCCTGCAGAAAGGTCCTCATCTGCTTCCTCCAGTTCCCAAGTATGGCAATGTTGGTACTGTACCGGGCACAACACTGTGCCACTAACACTGTGCCCAACAACAGAAAAAGTATGGTTCAGAGAAGGTACCCTCGCTTCCTCCTCCAAATGCCCCATCACCATCCAGGATTCTCATCTTTTAGGTTATATGCATCCATGCAGATCATCATCCACCGGAAAGACCCCCTTTACTGAACAAGCTTGCAGGGTAGCGTGCCAAAGCACAATGTTAATTCAAATGCCTGAGACAGTCTGCATTTTGACTGTAGATGAGCCTTTGCCTGGTTTCAGCCCAGACAGAAAACTTGAACCAGCAAACTGGATGACCTCTTCTTATACAAGGTTGATCCCTGCCAATCCTATCCCTGATGGGTTTTGTTAAGGTTTGCAGGCAGATGACTAGGCCCTGGCCTGAGATTTAGCTAACTGAACAGACCATAAGAAACTCCTGGACAGGACAGAAAAACCTGCAGAAGATATCAAATAACAGAGGAGCTGATGAGTTACAGACAGCGCCATGAGGAACGGCCAGATTTCACCAGTAGTTAAGGGGGAGAGATATCGGGCCAGTCATTCATACACAAAGCGATACCAGCTGGTGAGTAGTATAAGAGGATAAGGAGCCAGATACCAGAGAGGCCATAGATCTGTGTCAGATACTGGAGAGACCAGGGAGTTCTGCAAGTTGGCTACTGGAGGGACCAAAGATTCAAGCCAGCTTCTGAGAAGCCTTGTTTATGTGTGGGTGTGACAGCTGCTAACAAACCTTATGCCTTGAGTAAGAACAACTAGAGGAATGGCAGCCACAGCGATACCACCTTCTCGCTGGAGGTAGTCCAAGGCAAGAACCACTCTGTATGCATACTGCTCTCTGCACAATCATCACCTACCAGTCAGTGCTGGGGATATGACACCAGATGGGCCTTCAGTCTGTTCCAGCACCTCTTCTGTGTAAGAGACAGTTCCTGCACAGTGCAATAGCCTGTGGCCTCTCAGACTTCTCACAAGGCTGCACTCTCACAAAATTTCATCTCCAAGGAGCTATCACTGCTCATCCTGACTGTATTGGTACACACAGGGCCTATAGGAGTGACGGCAAGCAGCCAGACAGAACACTCCCAGTATCTCAAATGGTACTAGATATCCAGGAGGGCACAGTCTGATGCCCTCAGAAAGCTCTTCGCTGGCTCTGCTATTAAATCCTGCCCCAAGGGAAAGCAGGTGTATGACTGTTCAGTCCGAGACTGGAATGATTCAAAAGCAGCCGAGAATGGAAAAAACTTTTTCTTCCTTGCATTATGGTCTTCCCAGGCTGCATTCCTCTGCACCCTCTGGTATTTACACTGGGTCAGTTCCCTCACCCTTGCAATAGCTGTGCACTGAGCAGTGGGACCTCATCTCCACCTGGGAAGTCTCTTCTCTTCCAGCAGTGCAAAGAGCAGTGATTATCAGGAAGCAATTGCAGGCTGCAGCATGCAGTCTTACCTTATCTACTCTGTCCTTCTGGACCCCGTAACGGCCTCCAAACCCCTTGGCATAGTCTGTATGGAAAAAATGAGGCTATTTTATTATAGTTTATATTCTGTGTGCACCTCCAACTTCAGTATGCTGTGACCAGTGAAATGAGTTAGCTTTGTCTGCATCTTAACACATATGGAACTAAATAGAGATAATACATGCAAAATGCTCTGGATAGTAACTTTTAAGACTACTCTTTCATTCCTTTTGGCGAAGTGCACAGGTGTTCAGTGCTGTATGCTGGCAAATCTGCTTCCAAGGCACTGGGGTGAGAAGCCAGGCACGTCATTTGAGCGCAACGTGGCCTTGTTCATTGAAGTTAAACATACAGTAGTCAAGCCATTCCTGGAACCTGCTTTGCCTCATTCCCATGTGCCCACCTTTTGAATGAGCTTATGATCAGGAATGTACCTCACAGAGAAAGCACAGTGTAGTCTGGGAAGCCTGATTCAGGGACTTGCATTCAACGTCCCCCACTGATCCAAGCATGTGCCTACTCTGGCAGAGCTTACCCTTGTGCTTTGGGGGTTCACAATGTCCCAGCTGCTCCACAACATGATGTACACATTCAGTTTTCAGCAGCTGGACCTCTGTCAAGTATGAACCACTAGCTCGAGGTCTGCGTGTGCCCCAAGGAAATTGTGCTGCCACCTCTGGCAGCATTGCCCTACCTGTTTGGGATGCATGGGGTTGCACTCCCTCCTGATGGTCCCAGCCAAGGGCACTCTTGTCCTGACGATCCCTCTGGACTCCAAACTTCCCACCAAAGCCCACAGAATAGTCTTGAGCCACAGGCATCCAGATCATGGCATGGAAGAGAACAGAAAAGGGAGGGAAAAAAAAGAGAAAAGTGGCAGCACTGTGAGCTCAGGCTGTTCTCACAGGGGCAATAGTTTTCCCTGCCCAGGACTTGGAGGAAGACATGGAGCAAGGCCAGATTTCCCCATTGGCGGCTGCAGCAAGAGCCCTCCCTCCTCCTTGGGGACATGTCACCTGCTATTAGCACCTGCCTGGGCTTCCCCTGCACCCTTCCTTTGGTGACATACTGCCCAGGAGATCCCTGTGCCCATAGAAAACTGCTCTTCCTCTTCATTTAGCCTGAACTTTTTCCAGCAGTCATGCACCGTGCAATGGCTTTCCTCACCTGCCCCATTCCCTTACTGCAAGCAGTGGGCACCCGACAGCACCCCGTAGCTTTTCCACCATTCATGCAGCAGGTTGCAAAAACCAAGCACAGTGCCCCATAGCCCCAGTGGGCATATTCCCACGCTCCAGTCCTGACACTGCCTGCTGCATTGCGCTCCCCCAGCTCACCTTTCTGAGAGTCATGCTTCTCTGCCTGGCTCTTGTAGTCGAATCCCACTGCCACTTTGTCCACCTTGTCCCTCTCCACACCGTAACGGCCACCAAAGCCCTTGGAGTAATCTGAGGTGGTGCATGGAGTGAAATGCTGTCCTGAGCATGGGGCTGGTGAGGGGAGGGGTTAAAGATGGGGAGCAGCACTGGGAAGGAGCACCAGGGAGGAGAAAGAGCAGCAGGGACGATGGAAAACACTGTCCCTGTGTGTTTCCCTAGAAAAAGCAAGGGGTTTGGAGAGGACAAAGTAGATGGCAGGGAGCACCATGAAGGCCATTGAGGATGAGGGCCCATGGGAATGGGTGCACAGGGCAAGCGTGGGTCATGGCAGCAAGAGAGCCTGAGGGCCATGGGCAGCAGGAGACACAGCACACTGAAAGGGCAAGGAAGAAAAGTGACATGCCAAGGGCAGCTGGGAAGGCAGTGGGAGCTCAGCCACCCAAGGATGCAAAGCCAAGGCAAGACTTGGGCACTGACAGCCTGGGCATCCATCCACTCATGCATCTCCAGAGCAGGGATTTCAACCTGTGGTCTGCCAGTCTCTGAAAAGGTCTGTGAATAGGTATATTGAGTCCTTGAAAGTACAGAAGATATGGCAAACTTTTGTTGTATGGCTTACATTTGCTATAATGGAATCTCAACTTCTACAAGGAAACCACTGACTCTGGATGCTGCAGCAAAGGCTGAAACCCACATTTCTGGAGACATGCTCCAGCTCTCCCCCCGAGACTGTCTCTGGCACGCTTGACCATTATGTGATAGAGGCACAGCGCATCTTCCTTATGCTTCCCCTTTTTCCATCTTTTAAACTAGTAGGTATTAACTACTTCAACTGTGTTCAGTTATTCTCTAAGGACTACCTTGTTATTATTGGCTGATGTCCTAAGAAATTTCAGCCTCTATCCTAGCTGCTGGCTGTATAGAGACACTTTACTTTCAGAGACCTGGTCTGCCAGCTCTGTTTCCAAATCCTACCCTTCAGAAGGAGTAAATCACAGTTACCTCTCTTTGTTCCCTGACCCTGTTCTTACAGGTCTGCATTTCAGAGGAATGAGTTGGGGGTTCTCCAGCAAATTCAGTCTTATCAATCCATGAAGACTGTGATCTAGAGAAATATGCATGAAAACATTTGTATTCAAGAATGGCTCTCTGTTTCATAGAAGCTCAGTCACTTAAGGATGAATCTGTAAGTCCTAGAACTTATCTCGATTAAACTATTATTTACCCATTAGGCCATTATGAAATGGACCTTTTAGGATGCCGTTTTCAGCAAATATACATTTTATGATTGTCACCTTGATGCTGGAATTTCCAGTATGGACACATTTTTATGAAAAACAATCCAAACACCTTACCCTATTTCTAACATTTTCATTTTGTCCTGAGCGATTTCTGTCGTTTTACAGAGCCTGATGAATTTCTATGTCTACAATTTAGTATACAATCTCTTATACAGGAATATGTTGATGTAGCACAACCGCATGTGATTCATTAATTTAAGATCAACCAAGAATGTCCCAAAACATCTTCGTTCTTTTATAGTTTCCTCTGAAATGAGCATGATTCAGTTATTCTTTTCTTGGTAATGCAGTATTCCTCACATTTATCTGAAACAGTAATAGACCTTGCCCTCTCATCTTCTCTTGGTTGCAGAATATTTAAAATATCTTTAGTTTCTGTTCTTGCAATGTTCTTAATGAATATAGCCACTCGTATGTACATGTCAAAGTTTGGTTGAATCATCTCCAGAATTCTGCAAAAGTTTGGGTGCTGTATAGGCTTTTGTTTCCATATCCATTGTTGTGCCTTTTCTTATACGCCACTTTTTCAGAAATCACTTCTCATGTCCTACAGTGCTTGGGTTCCCTCTGGAGCAGTTGCTCAGAAGGACTTTTAGAGGAAAGGAAGCATCAGCCATCCATTGAGGGTGTGTGCGGGGGTGTCTTCTCTGCTCAGCCATGACATGGTTTCCGTCAAAGCAAAACATAGAGCCAAGCGGAATGTACAACAGAAGGGTGGTGACAGGACAGCAGGGAATGGGGCTGCAAGGGTGACTGACTGGGAACAGAAATCTGAAACAAGTGACAGGAGGGGGATAACAAAGGAGACTGTGCCACAGCAGACAGCACAGGATATTGGGAGCAGAAGAGAAGCTGGGAAAAGTATCAAGGGGCCACATGGGCCCATGGACTTGCCTTTCTGGGATGAGTGTTTCTCCACCTCACCCTTGTATTCAAAGCCCAGTGCTGACTGGAACAAGAAGGGGAGGAATGTCAGTCGTCCTGAGAGCCAAGACGGGTGTCACCCACCCTCCTCCAGGGGCGGGGCTGGGGCCCTGCTCCCTGTCTTGTGCTGCAACATGCAGGCGCCTGGCCACTCCTCAGCTGGTACAGGCCTCCTCAGCCTCTCACACCACCCCTGCTGTCCATGTGGCAGCGTGCCCAGGAACGGGCCCTCGCAAGAGCCCATGCACTCCAGGTAAGAGGTCCACAATCCTGACTCCACACCCTGTCAGCAAGCAAGGCAGCTGGGCAGCATCTGACACTAGGATGCGCATGGGAGGGACGGCATCCTGCTGTCCCCATCCAGTCCTGCCATGGCCAGTCACTGTGCATGGCACAGCTTGGGGGTTTGGAGATGCAAAACACCACAGTCCCCAAGATGAACACCGTGCTGCCTGGATAGGACAGTGCAAGCATATTAACACACACCAGAGAGTTAATCTTCACAAGTGCCCTGCAATTTGTCATCATTGTCCTGCACACAGGAGGTGAGCTGCGTGCTTCAGTGGAGACCATGGTGCATGGCATGCCTAGACCTGCACCCACCAGCACTTTGAAAACTGCAGCCACAATCCTAAATGTTTTAGTGTTTTAGGGGCAGCACTGAGCACAGGCCGCAAGTACATATTTCAGCTGCCCTGTCCAACACACCTTGTCAGCTCGGTCCCGCTGGACTCCGTACTTCCCCCCAAAGCCCTGGGCTGCATCCGTCTGCGAGGAGTGCTTCCCAACATCAGCAATGTACTCGTGGCCCACTGCACACTGAGAAGAAAGCATGACATGAGCACCTACGGTCAGACTGGCAGGGTGGACAGAGACATAGGCACCACACAATTGCTCTGCCCCGCTGCCGAGATGCTTGCAGCCATGAGGTGACAGGTCCAAACTGACCATGCTGGTGGTGGTGATGCCTTCTGCACAGCCTTTGCCAGTACCAGCTCTGCTCAGAGACCTGTGATGCAGCTTCAAGGGCAGCCATCCCACACAACCAGCCCCACTGCCAGCTCATCATGCAAATTGTGGGATGCTGAATACCTGCTGCTCCCAAATCCCAGTGAAGTAGAGTGGTGGATAATCACATGGGGAAACTGAGGAGAAAAGTGTGGATAGGCATGCACAACTGAAAACCCACAGGCAGCGGGTCCGGCAACTGCTCCCTATTTTCTGTGTCTGAGAGTGAGAGTCAGCAGACCTGGCTGGGATCACTCTTTACGCCTACCACAGGCCAGGCCAGGGTCCCGCTGCTCCCTGCAGGAGGTGGTGTGGCCAGGAATTGCACACACTCCTCAGGAAAAGGGCCAGAGGCTGAACGTTTGCAACATCCTGGTAAGACTGGACGAAGGCCCAGGAGCTGCTCAACAAAAACATCCTCACTCTGCTCTGGCAGAAGGGTCTGAGCATGGCTGCTCCATTTGGCCTCCTGGAAATGTCTGTTTCTCACCCTGACATCCTGGTATCATACACACCCACAGTGACCCCATATATTGAACACTACTGCAATCTTATCATCTCACTTCTGAAAAAAAAAGAAGTATTAAACGCTGAAAGGTACAGGAAGAAGCATCATGATGATTATCAGAAAACACAAAACAGATTTGACATGAGAACAGAGAATATGAACTAGGGCTTCATCCCGGGGAGATATGACAGAGGTCTGTAATGGAGAATGTGAGGAGGGAATTATTATTCATTAGTTCTCCAAGCACAAGTAGGGAGGCACCTGATTTAATTGTTATGCAGCGTATTTGAAACAAGCTTCTTCACAGTTAAGGGGAGTGTTGCAAGGAAGTTGTAGAGACAAATTATACAAATGGGTTCAAAGAGATTCTGGAGAGAGATTATGGGCTAGCTAGACATGTGTGAATCTGTGCAGCCATGCCAGTTCTCCATTCTCTCCCTTCAGGGTCAGGCCAGAAAACAGAGATGCTCCTTCCTTTATGAGAAAAAGACTTTTCCACTGGGGCCCAGGGAAGCCCTTTACAACTGTTACCTTGTCCATTCGGTCCCGCTCTGTTCCAAATTTGCCACCATAACCATAGGAGGCCTTGGGGCCAGTCTCCAGCTCCTTCTTCTTGATGACCTCATGTTCCTCCGACACCTTGTTCCTCAGCTGATGGATGCTGGTGAGACAGAGAGAGTCAGGGCAAGTCACTGTGGGATTGTGCAGACCCATGCAGCCAAATGCAGTATCCCTGTGCCACTGTACCAGGCAGAGCCCAGCACAGAGCAGGACATACACTCACTGCCAGCTGCCACCATGTGCCCAGACTGGGCCCCTCTGCATGGTAGCCACACACTGCAGCCACTGCACTGTGGCAGGAGATGATGCTATCCTGGGGGCTGGTGAAGGATCCAGAGCGGTAGGCTCAGTGGCTGCATCCAGCCCCCACCCTGCAGCCCACATGCAGGGCTACACCCTGCCTTCAAGAGCAGCCCATGCTTTCCTTTTTCTGTGTGTGCACACTGTGCAGGGCAGTACTGGGATGTCCCAAGGGAGCTGCTGGATAGAGTCAGATTTGGACAGGGAAGGAGCAGGAAGACTTTGCCACAGGGACAGCCGCTGTCTGGAGGTACTTGAAAGTTAACCCCTCGCAGCATCACAGGCGGTCTGTGAATTTTGCCTCCAGTGCCATAGCAGCATCTCAAACTAAGAGCCTGGATGCAGGCGGCAGAGCCCAGGTGGGCAGGCTGCAGCCCCGTGGGGGTGGCAGCGCAGCCCCAAGGTGCTCCTCGCCCGGGTTGAGGTCTCCACTCCCTTACCACCCCGCTGCTTTCCGGGTCCGGAGGTGTACCCCAAGCGAGGAACCCCAAGAGAGGGGTTCCAGAAGAGGGGCCCCGAGGGGGGAGCCCGAAGGCAGCTCGCCAGGCAGCCCGCACC
>NW_008825606.1:73656-76202 GCF_000699105.1 Pygoscelis adeliae
CCGTGGGGACAGGGCGCGGGGATGCGGGAAGCTCCATCCCTCTTCCTCAGCGAGGAGCTAGCGAACAAAAATGCTGTGGAAATTAATTGTTGAGGAAAATACTGGAAGAACACTGGAGTGAACGTTTCACTCAAGGTCTGCTCTTCTGCCTCAGCTTTGTTATGACAGCACTTGTTTTGTCTTCTTTTTGGAAGGTCTGAACATGTATTTGATAAATTGAAGCATCAATAAACTCTTTCCTAATACAAGGTAAAGCTAAATATATATATATACAAAATAGAATAAAAAAATTAATACAAAGTCTTATTCTGTTCAGGCTTATTTTAAACACTTCCACAAACAGAAGAAATGAAGTAAAAACAAATAATTTTGACAGCATAGAATTTTTTTTAAACATCAATAATTAGGAACTTTGAGGAGGGGACTTGCTTCTCTGTCCCAAACTAGAATTTCTTACTGGAAATAACTAGGCAAGACTCAACCTCGAAAACATAGGACTCCTGTGTAACAGAAGAGACTGTCCATCAAGAAACTATCCTGGAAAGGAAACCAAAAATCTCAACAGAGCTCAGAGAGACCTGTGGCTGGAAAGCATGGCTGAC
Source organism: Pygoscelis adeliae (assembly GCF_000699105.1). Classification (NCBI taxonomy): domain Eukaryota; kingdom Metazoa; phylum Chordata; class Aves; order Sphenisciformes; family Spheniscidae; genus Pygoscelis; species Pygoscelis adeliae. The sequence continues at coordinate 74,259 of NW_008825606.1, forward strand.
GCTCCTTGGTGCCAGGAGGAGCAGGACTTTTGCTGTGCTATGTGCTCCTAAGAGGTTTAGAAAAAGGGTATAAGAATGAGATGTCAATGTCTTGAGATGGTAAAGGACTGTTTAGGTTAACCAAATACAGGAGACAAAGCAGTGCAGAAAAATCTTGTGCCAAATCAGTGGGTGATAAAATTGTAAATGAAGTTTAGTGTTAGTAGGTACAAAACTAAAGCATATGGAAAAAAAAAAATCCTAATTATATCTGCACAGCGATGGCTCCAAAATATTTACCATTCAGGAAGGAGTATGAAATATGTGCAATTACGTAGAAGAGTAGCAAATACAGAATTGGCCAAAAAGCCAAAATGTGAGTGACTTGTTAGGAAAGGAATAGAGAATCAGATAGAAAATTAAAATCATGACACTGTATGAATGCATGTGTTCCCACAGGCTGAGCCCTTCTATTCTCTCACCATCTCACCTACAGAATTGGACTAGATAGAAAACAAGGCTACTTAGAGGCATGGAGCTGCACCCGCACAAGGTGACTGTAAATAGAGCAGGATTCTTCCATCTGGAAAAAAGGCAAATGAGGGCAATGCTGGAATCCTGTACAATTACGAACAGTGTGGGAAAGACAAAATGTAAGTCTTCGCTATTTCTTGTAACATAAGTTGTGGGGAGGACTCAGTGAAGTTACCAGGGAGCAGGTTTAAAAGAAACTAAATACTCTATACTCCTTAAGTGATATTACTTGTAGTCAGATGTGGGGTACGCTGATGTAGTAGGAAGTTCTGGAGACTAAACATAGATATGGGTCAGAAATGGCTTAGACAAATGACCTGACAGTATCTGCAAGGGGTTGGTGGGACTTGGCCGATTCTGCACAGCCAGCGGTGCTGCATGCCGTGCTTCACCCTGAGTCCTGGCCCAGGTGACCAGCATATGCCTAGGGCCAGTGAACCCTTCACACCACCACCACCACCACCAATATTACGGATTACCACACCAGACACTCACCACGAAATCAGGGTCAGTGTCCCAGTCGTCTCCCTGAGCGTCAACCTTCACTGACACGTCATGTCCCACAACTGCTTTCCACATCTGCACGAGGAGGACACGGTATCACCCAGGGCCCAGCATGTGGGCACTGCTGGCTCACGGCCATGGGCACGTCAAACCACAGCAGTCATGGCATAACTCGGGCTGGAAGGAACCCTTGCAGGCCATCTGCCCTGCTAATCTATCTGTCCCTCATACAGCACAGGGCACCCCAAAATAGCTACTCTTGAGTCCCAGCACCTCTTTCAGCGAAACACACAGGGATTTTAAGCGTAAACTACAGTCTCATGCACACCGACTCCACAGTTAAAATGCATACCTTATTTTAATGCAAATTAGCACCAGCATCCAACTACCAGATTCTGCTTTTCCAACATACGTTAATTTTCTGTGCTGTGGGAGACTGAGTACTGCTTTAACCTCCCTTCTGTTAAGCACAGTGACAGCACACCACCAGAGGCCATGGCTTGCTCTGCCACCATGATACAATGCTTATTTACCGGATGTTGGACTCCTCAAGTCTCTTGTCTGTTTTCCAACCTTTTAATCACTGCCTAGTGTGATAGAGAAGGTTCAGAGAAAAGCTCTATGCTGGTCTGACAGTGCTGGTACACTGTCTGGTGTTCATGTCTGCCATAAGGTAAAAACAGGAAATGGGGCTAAAATCATTATGTGTGCAGGGCTGAAAAGGCTGAGGCTGCGGTGATACAGCTTGTACAGGCTGTCCAAAGAGGCCTGGAGGAAGTGATAGGCCCAGGAAGAGGAAGTTAAATAAAGTAATGTGAAATCTAAAACTCCTGCATTTCATTTTCAAGGTGACCATGAAAAAAGATGATGAAAGAGCCCCTCCCAAACAACGCAGTTTCTACAAAATGAAAGACAGAAGAAAGATTA
>NW_008825606.1:76228-79363 GCF_000699105.1 Pygoscelis adeliae
TCTCAGCAGAGCTCTTCTGTCCCACCACCTATTACTGCCTGTGGTGTCGAGGAGCCCCAAATTGTTCTTACTGTTGCCCAAAGCAGCTTTTCACTGGGGCTGAGAAAGACTGAACAGAATGCGCAGCAAAGACTGGGCTGCTGAGCCTTGTTTCACATCACTGCAAACATCATATAATTGTGTGAAAAAACCAACAGGAGGGAAGAGAACTGCTTTGTGATGATCCTTATTTAACAGCATGCTTTTATTATGTGCTTCTCAACAGCACTAGCCCCTAAATCCCACAACCATACAGTAGCCTACAAAACTGGCCCCAAGCGCCCAGGACAGTTGCTTTCTGTGCAAGCAAAATGTTTATGCTGAACAATTAATTAATTGTACAGCACAAAAAGCTGTTAAGTGAATAATCTTCCAGTTCAGTACAGTGCACTGTTCAGTTCAGTTTCAAGCTGCCCTTACCAATTGTCTAGAGAATCAGCACTGTAAGACCAGGGAGCGGAGACATAAACTAAAAGAGCACAGCAGGGATGAGTCTTTCTCTTGTGAAACAAAAGTCAGATAGTTAGTTAAGGGAGAGGATGTAGGCAGATTTACTGTGAAGATCTGGCTTTAGGCCTTCCACAGGCAGGGGGGGGGAAGTTGTCATACTCCAGAACACAGCAGGTCTGTAACATACTCCGCTGTGCTTGTATGCACTGACAGTGATCTTATGACAAAATGAAGATACTAATTGCAAATAGAAGCAGGGGAAGCAGGAAGGCTCATGTGGACAACATAGCACAATCTAACAGTACCTTTCACCTCCTTTTCCCTTCCCTAATTTATTAGCATCTCTCACTCCAAAGAGTTTTAAAGTTTGCGGCTCATTTTTGTTAACGATAAAACAGCAGCAATAACCAGCTAGCACAGGGCTGTTCAACAGGGCAGCTGATTTGAGCAGCTAGCTCAAATGTTTTAAATCCTGCTGTAATGGTTCTTGACCATCTACTCTGCAAAGCCACCCACCATGCATCTTGGGAACCATGACAAACCACAGACTGTAATCACACCACAAGGCTCCAGACACCCTCTATATTGAGGAATATCAGCCAAGTAGCATCTCAACCCTTTAGTTTGTCCCATTTTTCCCCTCGAAAGCATCCACTACAGCACAAATATAGGGCTACCACACTTAGCACAGTCATGCTGGAAATGTGGCTCTTTAGAGCCTCAAACACAAGAGCAACAATGATGACCAAAGAACAGACTGAGAAGCAAATGCTGAGTACTATTGTCTCACACATGCTGGGTCAGGAAGGAGTTCTCTTTGCCCACCAAACCCCTACATTTTTTGCGTTGTTGTTTCTCACTTTCCACTCTCAAAATCCACTCAGCTTTCTTACCTTAAAAGGCTCACCAGCTCCTGCTGGCAAATTTGCTGCTTTTTGCTCAGGCACCTGTTGCTAGTGACAGCTTTTAGACTGCTGTGTGCCCCGAGTTCCTGTTTTAACTTCAGCTATCTTCACTTCCTGTGTCCCAGCCCCCAGCTCTGCTCAAGTCATGAGTACCAAAACCTGCCCTAGTGCACTGCAGTTCCCTTGCATGCTGCCTGTGCTCTGGGACGCTGACAAGGCGTATACCCAGGATACAAATTGCTGACTCCATGAGTAGCGCTTGATGGCACACAATTATATTTCTTAGTGTGCAAAACCAGATTGTGGTCTCCATTTTCACCTCTTCCAAAAAATCATTCTGCCATAAAAGTAAAAAAAAGTTAAAAGGCTGAAGCCCCTGGGCTTGACAATTACAGTGAGATCCAAAGCAAGCAAGCTACTGCTTACAGAACTTGTTGTAAAATTTGACTCAGTACTTTACAGCACAATTAAAAATATATATAAACACACACAGTCATACACACACATATATACATACATACATACATGAAAGCTCTTCCAGGACCAAAAAAACCCAAAAACAAACCCAGCTTGAACTAGGAAGATGGAAAGCATGTAGTTAAAGACTCCTAAGCACTTACAGATCAAACTCTTTGGTGCGTTGCTTACTGGTGGGAGTGCACAGTTTTGGAATGAGTAGCATGAATCACACTAGTTTGACACTAGATAAACATCTCAAACCAAAATAACTTCCTTTCTGAATGAGTCAAGTGAAGCAAGAAAAGCTCCTAGAGTATTCATTTCTATTTGACACAATGACAAGATATACAGGGCTTAGAATAGAATAGAGTAGAGTAGAATAGTTCAGTTGGAAGGGACCTACAATGATCATCTAGTCCAACTGCCTGACCATTTCAGGGCTGACCAAAAGTTAAAGCGTATTATTAAGAGCATTGTACAAATGTCTCTTAAACACTGACAGCCTTGGGGCATTGATGGCCTCTCCAGGAAGCCTCTTCCAGGGTTTGACCACCCTCTTGGTAAAGAAATGTTTCATAATGCCGTCTGAACCTCCCCTGATGCAGCTTTAAACCATTTCCACAAGTCCTAGCACTGGATCCCAGGGAGAAGAGATCCGCACCTCCTTCACATCCCCTCCTCAGGAAGCTGTAGAGAGCAATGAGGTCGCTCCTCAGCCTGCTTTTCTCCCAACTAGACAAACCCAGAGTCCTCAGCTGCTCCTCATAGGGACATGCCTTCCAGCCCAACAAAGTCACCAACTTTGTTGACCTCCTCTGGACACATTTGAGGACCTTAGCATCCTTTTTAAATGGTGGGGCCCAGAACTGCACACAGTCTTCAAGGTGAGGCCACACCAATGCTAAATACAGCGGGATAATCACCTCTCTCGACCAGCTGGTTATGCTGTGTTTGATGCACCCCAGGATGTGGTTTGCCCTCTTGGTTGCCAGGGCACACTGCTGATGGCTGTTGAGCCTGCTGCCAACCAGCACCCCCAGATCCCTTTCTGCAGGGCTGCTCTCCAGCCACTCCTCTCCCAATTTATATTTGTGCCTGGCCTTACTCCATCCCAGATGCAGAATCTGGCATTTGGTCTTGTTAAATTTCATGCCATTGATGATTGCCCAATGCTCCAATCTATCTAGATCCCTCTGCAAGACTTGTTTGCAAGACGGAGTATGTGGAAGACAACTTCCTGACACAGCTGGTAAGTGAGCCTACCAGGGGAGGTGCCTCGCTC
>NW_008825606.1:83094-91297 GCF_000699105.1 Pygoscelis adeliae
ATTGCCTATGGAATAACTCATCAGTGCTATTGTCCTGGCTGGGCAATCAATAGTAGACACCCACTACGACATCTGCTTTGTTTTCCATCCCCCTAATCCTCACCCAGAGGCTCTCAACCACATCATCCCTAACTGTAAGGACTGTACAGTCAAACATCTCCCTTACATATAGTGCAATTCCTCCACCTCACCGGTTTCATTAAACCATGACATGGACACGCCTGTTTTCTTCCAATGTCTCTCCCCATTGCTGGGAGGATTGAGGAAAACACTATCCATGCTCCTGAATCTTTTAGCATTCTTCCCAGGGCCCTGAAATCTCTTTTGATCAACGTTGGACTTTTACTTCTTGTTGCAACATCATTAGTACCCACATGAAAGAGCCAGAGCGGGTAATAGTCTGAAGGCTATGCAAAGCTCATCAGTTGTCTCGTGACATCCCTGATTCGGGCCTCAGGGAGGCAGCAAACTTCTTTGAAAAGAGGGTCTGGTCTGCAAATGGGTGCCTCTGTTCTGCTCAGGAGGGAGTCACCTATGACCATAACTCACTGTTGTTTCTTCTCAGCACTGCTCTTAATGCAGCTCTTGTTGTGAGGGGTCAGTTGATCTGACCTTGGTGAGAGTACTTGCATAGGTTCTTCCTCTTCTATCTCATCGTGCACTTTGTCTACTGTACTAGAGTCGCATACCTATTCTGTAAAGGTAGCTGAGAGGGTAAGGAGAGGTTCCTCTTACAGCTCCGTGCAGTAACCTGCTTCCACTCCTCCCAGTCCCTTCTAACACTGCCTTCCTCCTGGCACAAAAACAGATCCTGGACCTGCCTCAGTAGTGGCCATGCTGAATTGGCTTGTGTGTACCAGAGATGGCAGAGCACAGGTCCATTGGTCGATCTCCTTCTCAGACTCTTTTGCAGATAGATCAAAAAACTAGGCAGGACAGGTCCATCAAACAGAGAAGAAACAAAAAGTTGAAATGTTTGAAACAGGAAACATCAGCTAAAATGCCACATCTTTCATTAGGTCAAACCAGAAAGCTGTTATGTCAGACTATGATTATCAGATCAGGACTTCCTTCCGAGGTTTTATTTTATTTATTTATATATTTAATCTAAGCTTAACTGTTCCATCTGAAGGTATAAAATATTTAAATGTCTCTGAACCAGCAGAAGCTTGTCTTATTTCAGTTCAGGAGAACTTGCATCATGGGTTTTAAGGAAACATACTTTGCTTACAATTCTTGCTCCTATTAAATACAGTGGAAACATTATCTATGGTTTTATAACACCCCATTACTAGCTTTTGTTCCAATGGTGGTGGTGGATTGTAGTAGTGAATGTGAACAAAGGTACCTGTCTTTGACTACAGAACGTTGGAAGAGGACAGTATGTTTTAACTAGTCCCATCTAAGTTAGTAGCATGCTTCCAGCTTGCTGTTGCTAACTCCTGTGTCTTTCCTGGGGTTGCACAACTCTAACAGGGTGCAGTGTTCAGTTAAATGTGCCTAAATGCAAAGAAAAGTAAACCCAAGCAGATCTTGTTTTATCAGAATTGCTTTCACTATTAAAGTTCTAATTCCTTCTTTTGTCATTGCAGCAAAAGCTGTCAAAGGCTGAGAGAAAGGTGAGATAGGAGAAAAAGGTCATCTCCACAGGCATTCAAATAATATGAACAGAGCTTCTGCAATCAACATACAAGGAAGTGTACACAAAAAGTGATCTACAGTCCTATAGTGGTCCTGTAAAAGGTATGACACAGCAGCACTATACCCTCAAAAGGTCTCCTACATTTACATGACAACATTACACAAATTCCATCTGAAAAATAATCTTTATTATATATACAGGAGTACATGCCCCAGGAAGCTATAGGTAAAGTATTTGGTCACTGAATTTTATATAGTTGAGGAAGTCCACACAGATAATCAAGGATGGTGCACAAATGGATATATAGTGCCAATGTTCTGGACCTCCCAGAGACCCAGTTATTTTAGCTACCATGATGAAATCAATCCATCCTCAAACAGGCTTTGTTCACTGGCTAGAGAATCTTAGTTTACCAGCAATATCAAAAGAACTACCTCTTTCCCATGGGAAAAAATGTGACTGTTAATGCTCTAGCAAGAGGCAGATACAATCCTCCTGGCAAGTACTCTGAACAGAATGACCACTTGATCTCTGACAGGGAACTCAACTGGAACTATCTTCTTCGCATTCAGCATTGTCCCTTTGAAAGAGGGCAGCCTCAATCCAGGACATATTCAGGAGTTCTTTAGAAAACACAGCTTTCCATATATCCTGTAAGCAAGTCCACTTCCATCAGTTTGCTTTAGATTCAGACAAGTCCAATGACCAGCACTAGCTTTCTACAACAGGCTTTTCCTAAAGCAGAGATGCCAGAAGGTTTCAGAACTCTATTCCCTCCCACAGCGCAGCGGGGACAGTTTATTTCTGGAGCTTCTGCCTTTGATTTGGGCCCACATACCACATTATGGAACCCTTCAACCCTGTACAGGTCTAATCTTGTGACAAGGGTTCAGTGGATGAAAATGCAGGAGCATAGCTGCTCTCATTTCAAGAGGTATGCAAGCACCTGCCATTGTGAGAAGTGCACAAATGCTATAAACAGCAAGGTTATTAACTTAGAGCTAAAAAGTTTCTTGTTTCCTATTCCTTTTCAATAACTAAATTACTGACATTCTTTTACAGGCTTGTGAGGGCAGACATATGACTGTTTTTAAATGGAATGCTCAGCAGGTCCAGATATACTAATTTTGGCCTTTCTTCAACAGGAGATGCAACTGAGCAGGAAACACAATTTTGAAATTCAATTCACGTTCCTTAAAGTGTCCACAACTTCTTCAGGATATGCATTTCAAACAGCACTGAGCCACAGAGCAAATCTAAGGGATAGAAGAAAGAGAAGAAGCTTCTCTTTCTTATATCTAGCTACAGGGTTTCCCCAGCCCAACTCACTGATTCAGTCTAAGAGGGGGAAGATCCTGCAGTTCCTAGAAGTGTTGAAGTACTGCAGCAACTCAAGAATATTTTTCTTACTCCTACCACAGCACAATACTATATAAAATGAGCGGTGCTACCTCCAGGTACAGGAACAGATGCTGTCCTTGAAGCTTGTAGCATGAGGACCCTGGCTCAGAAAATGTACCTCTCATTTAAAAACACTGAAGGAATGGCAGATGTCCTGGAAACATCTGCCATTGTAAGCACTGGCTGCTGCATACTTATACAGCAAGCAACCCAGGTGCAAGTTGCTGGGTGCAGCTGCTCCTTAAGGGCTGATTTGGAAAAAGAAGGCAGCTGGGTGAAGTGCTACCCTGTCGATAGAGAATGCAGGCCCAGGGATTACACAGAGGGCTGTAGCTCAAGAAAAGGCTGTTATTCCTGTTCATAGGTGGCCTGTAAAGCACAGGAAGAGCAGGACATGGAGAGCAAGCAGATATATGGCCACTAGCAGAGGCAAGTGGGTCCGGGAACAGAAGAGAGAGCGTAACAGGCGTCGTAGTCCAAGGATATTCCGAGTCTGGAAGAGTAGAAGAGAGACCAGTCAGTACCAGGAATGGATATGTCCCCAGCTGCCTTCACCCAGAGCTCTCCAGACTGTGAAGATAGGTTTATTTAAGCTAATGAGCATGAACCTTCCCAAACCCATTCCACTGCGAGATTTGATGTCTAGAGCCAATCCTCAGTAAAATATTCCCCTTCCTCTGGTCTCTGCAGGTTTCTCATGAACCAGCTCTCTCCAATTCTGCTTGAGAAAGGGCAACAGAATGCAGAACACTTCCCTCTAACATTTGGTCCCTATGAATTTCTAGCCCCTCCAAGTGAAATATAAACAAATGGATCAATGGTACTTTTCTGCTAGAGCCTCAAGCTACTGGGAAACCTGATTCACTCTCTGGCCTAGAAGAAGAAAATTATCATTTATTTGTTGCATTCTTTCGCCCTTGCAGCTGAAAGGACTTCTGAAGCTGTTGAATAAGCTGCCCCCTACTCTACAGGGGCTCTTCCAGGAGTCCTCAGACAATGTAACATCTACTGGCAAAGTTCCAGTAGAAAGAAAAACCTGTCTATTCTAGTAACAAACCCCAAGCATGAGCACAGAGTAGCATCCAGTTGTGGCTCTTGCCGTAATTCTGCTGATGCTGCTCTTGGGAGCACCACCCCCAAGTCTTGAAGAGACCAGAGGACAAACTCTTCAGCACGCCTTCATCCTTAGCAAAACAGGACAGGTGAGTGCCAGGCTGTCATTCAGTACAGTGAAAAAGCAACTCCCCATTTCAGCTCCCAGCCTGACTGATGCAGGTTAGAAAGACGATGAGTGAGGAAAAACTGAGATGGTTCCTAAACAAAAGGGCAGACTTTCCAGAGATCGCAGATGCTAGGGCCAGTAACGCATATACTTCTTATGCAGGAGGTAGCACAGTGTTTGCACAGACTTTGCCTCTTTGCTCACCACTGAGGCCTTGAATATTCCACAAGGAACCGGGGACCACACTTTAGGCACAGACAATGCTGGCCTACATTTTAGTGACCTCTGAAATTTAGTTTGCTTATGCAGACTGTAGCAGAGCCACAGTCAGAACAAAATGTGGCTTTTGGCATGGAAAACAGAGCAAGACAAGAGCAGAAACCTACACAAACCTGAACAGATTTAAATGTGCCTACAGAAGGATTTAGCTGCTATAGGTTCACAGTTTTCAGTTCACATTTTCTTGCATCAGCCAGGGCTCACATCATTGACAGCTGTGAATGTAAATTCTTACTTTGCTGAAATTATTATCCATGGAGTCAATCAGCAAGGAATGCTCATGACCTGGAGTCATATCAATGCTAGCACTTAAGGAAGACGTCCACTCACTTGGCTGCAACCTGCTGCAAAAAACATGAAATTAAATTCAGTTTCTTATGATGCCCCAAACCAACACTGTAGACAAGCTTAGGAAAGGAGGTATTTCTTCAAAAAGTAATCAACCACTGCAAGCAAGCCACGGCCTCACTTGACAAGAATTGGTTTCATTTGTACAACTGTAGTGACTCCTGAGCTCAAGCTGAGCAGAAGGACTGGGTGATCCAACTAGCAGTAGTCCTCCTTCCTCCACCAGGAGGCTGGTGAAACTGTAAGAGAGTAGGCATATTGTGCTCTCTATACAAGTTATACTTGCTCAGTGCCAGCCACTTCCTGTGCCCATAGTCATAGCCATAGTCAGAGAGAAAAGTAAAACTTCCATACTGCATTATGTGCAGTTTACCATTCCTCTCCAGTAGAGAGGACAATTGAGCTGCTGGCAGTGGAGTCCTTTCTTACCTAATTTATATCCCGTCACTTCAAAACTCATGATTTTTTTGGTGCCCTTTTTTTCATTTTGTCTTTCAGGAATTGCAAGCTCTCTACCTTAACTGAGGTCTCTGTGTTCTACATGGGGGCTTTCAAGTGAAATTTCATAGTGTGTGACTTGAAAGAAGCCAGGGCAGATGATTTAACTGTGTATTTTAAATTCTATGAAATTATTTTGGAAGCCAGCTCTGGTCCCAGTAATGCTGGTTCTTGCTAACTATTTTCTAGTGACAGATATTCAAGATTGATAAGATACTATTAAAGGATGAAATGTGGAAGGAGCACAGTCAAATCTTCGGGCTAGCATTAGTCAGTGAAGTGAAATCAGTTGTAGGAGGCTTTCATAGACTTTAATGCTAGAAGGGACTACAGTTGTCTGAGCTGTGTAGCAATTACCAGGGAACTTTATCCAGAATTCTTCCATACAGACCATTATTTTTTGGCTGAATCAGCTTGTCTGTCACAAGAAAGCCATTGTTTTCATGTAAAAGACTCCAATAGTGAGGTTTATTTTAACTACCAGGAAATGCACAGCACAACTGCCTACAATCAAGTTACGTGATAAAACCCACTTTTATAGTCAATGAGGAGAAACAGGCATTTCTAATGTGCGACTCACTGCATCCTAATCCTAACATCTAGTCTAGGTCAGCCTCCTTTTCTCTGCTGACTATAAGGGCATCTTACATAGTCAAGTAACCTAGGAAACACAGTGTATTGGGTATAAATGGCAAGGTTTTGGTAACAGGGAGTTGCAAGGGAGAGCTGTGTGGCAGGATGCCATGAAGTGCCCTGCACAAGTCACAGCTGGTTCCAGCTGGCTTGGCAATGGATGATGCTCACTGTGTGCCAGAGCTACAACCAGAGGAGCATATGGTGCCTTTGCTGAAACATTTTTAACAAATGGTGGTAGCTGCTAGGGGAAGGAGGAAATGAGTAAGAAACAAGGAGCAGCAGAGAGAAATCACTGCATACTGATCCCAGCCTCCTATGCTGCCCTTTGCCTTACCAAAGGGACTGACTGTAATGTATGGTGCAAACAATGGGACCGGATACAAGGAAGGGGGGAGGAGAGGTGTCTAGACTGAAGTTGAGCCTGGGAAAAGCAGGCGGAAGTGTCTTCCCTAAGTGTTTAATTGTTTCTCAATACCCAAATTAATTAAAAGTTTATGTTAATTGGCAGTACATTAAAATTGAGTGACATTCTTCAAGTCAAGACTGTTTTGCCCATGACAGACAGGTGCTTACTGAGGAGACAAATCCCCTGGAAGTATGAAAACTCCTCTTCTGCTTTTACCCAATTCCCAGTCTCCAAATTATATTTTCCAGTAGTTAATTTAACTCCTTGAGAAAGCTGGTATCTCATTTCTAGTCAGAATTTGTCTTAATGTCTAGTCAGTTGTCTCATTCTATCTTTATCTACAGCTGAAGGATAGCCTCAACATCAGGAAACACTTTTTTACTGTAAGGGTGACTGAGCACTGGCACAGGTTGCCCAGGAAGTTTGTGAAGTCTTCATCCTTGGAGATATTCAAAAGCCCTCTGGACGTGGTGCTGGGCAACTGGCTCTAGGTAGCCCTGCTTCAGCAGGGGCATTGGACCAGATGACTCCAGAGGTCCCTTCCAACCTCAACCGTTCTGTGATTCTGTGACGTACATGGTATAGTCATTTCTATGCCCCCAGTGACATTCAACAGAAGGATGTAATGAAGTGCAAATGAACACAGAGCTAGGATCACCATACTTTTATGGTGACACTGCCTGTTTGCTCAAGCTCCCTCACCTCCTGATCTGATCCTGTGCTGCAGAGAGCGCCTCCTCTACAGCAAGACGACGGTCCCGTTCTTCCTCCAGCTGCTCCTCTACATACCTCAGATCCTGCTTTGTGCTGCTATGTAAACGTTCTGTTTCAGACAACCTGCCAGAAAATAACCAAGCATATGCCAAAAAAGGGCTAATTCATGGACTATTCTGTTTCTATTGTATTCACTGATGCAGTATGTGAACAGACTCCAATTCCCTTCCACTTCACACAGAAGACTTAGTTATCTTTTATTAATATATTTAAATTATTTGGAAAGCAAGAGGGAAGATAAATCTCTTGAAGCTTCTGTGTCACATCAGGAAGGAGTTCCTTTGCTCTGTCATCCATGGCTCCACCTTCTGAAAATTATTTTGAAAGAGTATGAGGAATCATGTGCTAGATCTTAGTTCCGAGAAGGTTACAAGGAATCATGTGCTAGGTCTCAATTCCAGACACTCTCAGGCTAACAGCCTTCAGACCAGAACCATTGATATACTTAAGCAGTTACTGAGGACCCAGCCATCAAATCAAAGATACTAGTTTGGCTGGTGATGGTCAACTGGAATTGCTGCTGCATGTTGTCTCTTCATTTTTTTGAAGTTCTGTCCGAAGAGATAACTAGTGACAGCTGTCAAGTGCATATGACAGTTCCTCCACTTCCACAAGGTCCTAGTGTGGAACTAAGGTACTGACAGAGAGTAACAGAAATAGGCTCATCACTAACCCAAAGATCTCCATCAGGACTAACATTCCCACCCCTGTTTTCTCAGGCTTTCTTTACCTCAGCTGCAACTCCTGCAGTTCTGGTGTGTAACTGCCTCTCTGAGGCTCATTCTTTTCTTGGGGCGCTCCTGGAGCAGCATCTGTTGCAAACAACTCCTGAAAGAAAGCATAAATGTATGGCAGATAGCACTGAATGAAGAGGATAGAAAGTAGTTATAATGCTCACAGTTAATGGAGCCATCTGCCATAAGCTTTTCCCTCCCTTGCACCAAGACGACCACCCTTACCATGCCCTTGTCTGCAGACTGCAGCTCCTGGAGCTGTC
>NW_008825606.1:91331-93760 GCF_000699105.1 Pygoscelis adeliae
AACCTCGTTGTAGTGCTGATGGCTCTCACAGATGTTCCGACTGCTACCGCGCAGCTGGAGGGAGAGGGCATTTTTCTCCTCGAAGACCTGAGATAGCTGAGAAGAGAACACAACTGCTAAGTAAAGAACTCATATTTTTGTGAAAGCAAGATTGTTCTCTGTGTAACTGAGGGTAAGAATTCATTGAGAACATGGGAACTGCCACGCTGCATGTTACTAAGGTCCAAAGACCAGTTATAATCTCCAACAGTAGCTTGTGGCTAAGGTTTCCAGAACAGGAGTCCCAAAACATCAACACGATATACAGAATAACACACTTCCAAAACAAGATTTCTCCAGTGCTGAGATTGACCTAAACCTTTCAGAAATATCATCAATTAAATTATGATTTTATATTCTTGCTTTCTCTTTAAATGCAACTCTTTTTCTGAAGATTGCTAAATTCTGAGTCTTCCATTTCAATGTGGGAATCGGACTACTTGTGATTCTGCACTGAAAATACAGAGACCTTTTCAAGATAGCAGGCAGCACTGAAGATCACAAGCATGCCTTCCAAAGGAGGGAATTCCTTCAGGAGTCTAGAAAGCGGGAGGCTAGAAAGAACTCCCAACAATAGAAATGGAACCTGGAAACAACTTTCTTCACATAATCTCACTCTCTGGTCCGTTTGTTTGGTCTCCCCTCTCTCTCCCACATTGTCGTCCCCCCCCCGAGTCTGTCCTCTCTCTCCCCTCTCCCCTTCTCTCCTCTCTTTCTTTCCTTCTCTCTCCCTCTCCTTCTCTGTCCTCTTCCCTCCTCCTTTCTCCCTCTGGTCACTTTAGAGAAAGGGCACTAAAATTCAGTGGCAACAAAAAAGTTGCTGATTCAGACACTACTGTCACTGATCCTCCTGAATGTGATCTATATATGGCCTGGAATATCCCTCTGGTCCATTCAGGTCAGACCTCTCCCAAGCTCTTGCCCGCCCACAGCCTACTCACTGCAGAGAGAGCAGTGAGAAACAGAGAAGGCCTTAATGCTGTGCAAGCACTGTTCAGCAACAGCTAATACATTGGTGTGTTATCAACACTGCTTTAGTCACAAATCTGTAACACAGCACCCTAGGGGCTGCTATGAAGAAAATTAACTCCATCCCAGCCAGTGCCAGTACACAGAGCTTTTAACATCATCACCTACAGTATTGACATTTGGAAACTAAGGAGCTATGAACTAGACAAATGAACTGCTACGTAGTCAAAAATTGGCTGGACCACTGGACTCGAAGGCAATGATCAATGGCTTGACAGCCAGCAATGAGCAGAATACTCCTGGGGCCTACCTGGGGCACATATTGCTCAACACTGACAGCAACAGAAGTTATGACATAGAGTATAATGTCAGCAAATTTGCAGCCAATATTGAATTTTGGGGAGTGGCTGACTTGACAAAGACCAAAACTTCAATCTGGAGGGACCTTGAGAAATCTGAGGATTGGGCAAACGAAATCTCAAGTTCAATAAGAAGAAGTGTAAACTTTTGCACCTGAGGCAAAACCCGTGCATCAGCACAGGATGGGAAGAGTCTGCCAAGGCAACAGCTCTGCTGTAAAGGACCAGGGAGTTACAGCAATTGCCCAGCTGAATACAAGCCAAGAGTACATCCTCATTGTGAACAAGGCAAACTGTCTACTGGGCTACATTAGAAGAAGCAAGGCCAGCGGACTGAGGGAAGTTATTACCTGCTCTGTTTAGTACCAGTAAGACTGTACCTGGAATACTGGGACTGGTTTTAGGTCACTCATTTTCAGCTGGGGAGGTCACAGTTGACTGGCGATTAGCAAACGTGACACCCATCTACAAGAAGGGCCGGAAGGAGGATGCAGGGAACTACAGGCCTGTCAGTCTGACCTCAGTGCTGGGGAACATTATGGAGCAGATCATCTTGACTGCCATCAGGCGGCATGTACGGGACAACCAGGTGATCAGGCCCAGTCAGGATGGATTTATGAAAGGCAGGTCCTGCTTGACTAACCTGATCTCCTTCTAGGACAAGCTGACCCGCTCAGTGGATGAGGGAAAGGCTGTGAATGTTGTCTACCTGGACTTTAGTAAAGCCTTTGACACCGTTTCCCAAAGCATTCTCCTAGAGAAACTGGCTGCTCATGGCTTGGACGGGTGTACTCTTCACTGGGTAAAACACTGGCTGGATGCCCGGGCCCAGAGAGTTGTGGTGAATGGAGTTCAATCCAGTGGCGGCCGGTCACAAGCGGTGCTCCCCAGGGCTCAGTGTTGGGCCCAGTTCTGTTTAATATCTTTATCAATGATCTGGATGAGGCGATCGAGTGCACCCTCAGTAAGTTTGCAGACGACACCAAGTTGGGCGGGAGTGTTGATCTGCTCGAGGGTAGGAAGGCTCTGCAGAGGGACCTGGACAGGCTGGATCGATGGGCC
>NW_008825606.1:93953-95070 GCF_000699105.1 Pygoscelis adeliae
CTGTATCAGAAACAGTGTGGCCAGCAGGAGTAGGGAAGTGATCATCCCCCTGTACTCGGCACTGGTGAGGCCGCACCTCGAATACTGTGTTTGGTTTTGGGCCCCTCACTACAAGAAAGACATTGAGGTGCTGGAGCGTGTCCAGAGAAGGGCAACGAAGCTGGTGAAGGGTCTAGAGAACAAGTCTTAAGAGGAGTGGCTGAGTGAACTGGGGTTGTTTAGTCTGGAGGAAAGGAGGCTGAGGAGAGGCCTCATCCCTCTCTACAAGTGGGTGTCAGTCTCTTTTCCCAAGTAACTAGTGATAGGACAAGAGGAAACAGCCTCAAGTTGTGCCAGGGGAAGTTTAGATTCGATATTACAAAAAATTTCTTCACCGAAAGGGTTGTTAAGCATTGGAGCAGGCTGCCCAGGGAAGTGGTTGAGTCACCATCCCTGGAGGTATTTAAAAGACATGTAGACATGGCACTTAGGGACATGGCTTAGTGGTGGACTTGGCAGTGTTAGGTTAACGGTTGGATTCGGTAATCTTAAGGGTCTTTTCCAACCTAAACATGGTTTAGTGGGCATGGTGGTGTTGGGTTGACGGTTGGACTCGATGACCTTAGAGGTCTTTTCCAACCTTAATGATTCTAGGATTCTAAATGATTCTGAAATGGGTAGAGAAATGGTAAGGAGTCCAGGAAAAGGCTGCTGAGATTGTTGAGAGATTGGAGCACATGATGCCTGTGAGAGCTGGGCTGCTTTAGCCTGCTAAAGAGGAGGCTTAAAGGGTCATTTTACAATAGCTTACAATTAAATTAAAGGGAGTCAAAGTAGACAGAGCCAAACTTGTTTTGATAGTGGCAGAAAATATAATAAGGGGCCATAGCCACAGACTGTGGCTTGGAAGAGTCGGACTAGATATTAAGAAAGACATTTGCATTAAAAGTGTGAAGCAGCATTGGACAAAGGCCCACAGAGGTTCTGGAATCTCTAATCTTTCACCACGCAGCTAGGCAAAGTCATGGCTCACCTGATCTAATGTTGGTGACAGTGCTGCTTTGAGCAGCAGAAGGATGTACTAGATCACCTACAGAAGTCTCTTCTAACTAACATTTCTGATTTTGTGTTACTTCAG
>NW_008825606.1:95106-139471 GCF_000699105.1 Pygoscelis adeliae
TTCAAGCCTACCCTCTTCCCCACATTCCTCATCCCAGACTCTGCAAGCAGTTATAATATATAATCAGTACCTTGCTGTTTAACTGCTGAATTCTGAGCTCTTTTTGGTGCAGTTCTTTCAGGCTGTCACTTAGCTGGGCCTGGAGATGTTTTGTCTCCATTTCTAGGCTTGAAAAGTCCCCTCTCAGAACTTCTGAAGAAATCTGCCAGAGAAAGAACAATGAAAATTATACCGCACACGTGACAACCCACTCTCCTATTAGTCCTCTCTGTTTAGTATTCCAGGGTCAAAGCCCAATATTATTTCTAGGCCTGGAACTTGATCTGCTCAAGCAAAACAGCAAATGGGGAATAAACAGAAATATCCTAAAAGCCATCTGAAAATCCAAACAATTAGGAAAGATCATTGAATTTGCAAATATGATGGGTCCTTCTCAAAAGCTGTCTTAAAGCTGTCTACAATAGGAAGGAAAAAAAGCATATGAATGAGAACAAGAAAAACAAACAAAAAACCAAACCAATGTCCACACTGCTCTCATTCAACACAGACTAAAAGGTTAGCACTGAAGTATTCTCCTGGAAAGCATCACATGCACATTGTTCTAGCTTTTTCTTTGCGTATATGCATGTGTGTGTCAAAGGGATAAGGGGAGATTTCCTCCCTCCTCCAATGACATAAAAGCTTCTCACTGGAACATTACAGATGTGGGCAGGAGAGTTCTTTCCTTGCTCATAATGTAATGGTATTGTACATGCAGCAGGCAAGTGTCCTTCCCTAGACTAAGCAAAATACTCAACATATTCCACTCCACTTTTAGGACTGCGATACAGAGGAAAGAAGGCAGAAAGTGCAACGTTCAATCCTCAGCATCTCTGGGCTTGAGTCAGGATTGTAGATCCCTGTCACGATAAAAACAGCAGTAGGAAACTTAAAAATTAGGATGTGACACTAAAAGGAGATCTAAATCAGAAGATCTTAGATTCAAACACAGGCAATGTGTTGCCTGTGCCTATTCTAAAATAGCCAGAAAGACCTGAGAAATTCCATACTGCTTAGAAGGACCTAAGGTGCCTAGGAAGCCCTGTCTCTTTTACTCTCTTTCTTGAAACATTAGGAACCATGAACTAAGGGAACAGCACATAAGGGTATGCCAGAGTTTTCTAAAGGTTTTCAATGATCTAAGTTGCATTGTTGGTATAGTCCTCGGAGGCCACACAACAAAATCCGATAATGCAGTCTGTACGAGCTGAATACAAGCAACACATGCTACTTTGGCTGAATTTCAAACCTCACATTTCGATGCAATAAAGAATCTGTGTATTTCCACCCACCTTCGTTTGGTACTGCTCCTCTACAATTTGAGACTTGCTGAGAGGCAGTCTCATTTCTTGCGTGATCCTTTGTAAATGGCTCAGTTGCTTGTCTTTTTCTGCTATGACCATCAGGTAGTGCTCTTTTATGCTGCTGTTCTGCTTTTCCCAGGTAGTTTTCTCTTGTCTGCCCAGTACAACACAAAGGAAATTACCAGGAAGTTACCAGTATCACTTATGATGTCCAGGTATCCAGCTCAGAATGAGCTGAGGATGATTCTATTTGCTATCATTGCCCCATGCCAGAAAAGAAGTTTTATAACTAAACCAAAACAAAACAACCTACTTAAGTACAGGAACCTTAAAAGCAGGTTTAAGGAAGTATTCTGTATTTGGCTCAACACTGCAGGTGATTGTTCAATGCTCACACTTTTGGTATTCCTGGACACTGTTTTGATCTTGCTGTACAGAGAGTTTTGTCAAGCAAGTCATTCACAATGCCACTTGTCATCATAACATTACCACTGCCTCAGTCAAATATGGACCAGAACCATAGCATTGATCCCAACATGCAAACTTGAGGCCTTAGCTTCATTTACATTGTTAGAAGCTAGGCAGGAAATAAATCACCTTTTCTTTTATCAGGAGATAAATAAAATTTGTAAGCTGCTTCAAACTTTACGAGATCTGAAGCATTAGTTTGAAGGTCAGATTGGAGACAGGGGGAGGGAGAAGGAGCACTACAAGTTTTTTACTTTGGACAAAGATAAGCCATACATCTTTCCACAAAAAAACCCACCCCTTTCACTCCAGGTTCAGTCATTCTTAGATGGATCTCTGAAGTACCTGAAAGGATTTTTTCCCCATTTTTAGAACAGAGCATATTTATCTGACTAGTTTTAGTCCAGTTGGAGATGGCAATTCACTAGATTCAAATTACAGACTTTTTTAAAAATAGAAGACATAAAGCAAGTGAAACAAAGGATTAGACAGTCATATAAAATGAGTATTTTCTAAACAATAATAAAGGGTGTTCATCATCAGCCTGGAATGGAGAGTTCTGTAATTATATACATAAGCTCCAATACAAGAAACAGTCTAAGTCCTCTCAAGCAGATGATATTGGCCACCACTGGATGAAGGAAATAAAAATTTCATTTCCTTCCAATATGTTGGGCTGTAATCCCTCACCCTAAGTCTGAGGCAAAAGCGGAACAAGGGAAATATGTGCCCACTCCTGAACAGGGCAAAGTGATTTAGTGACAGCTGACACAGGTAGGGCTGAGGTTCTGTCGTGGTTTAACCCCAGCTGGCAACCAAGCACCACACAGCTGCTTGCTCACTCCCCCCCAGTGGGATGGGGGAGAGAATCGGAAGGGTAAAAGTGAGAAAACTCATGGGTTGAGATAAAGACAGTTTAGTAGGCAAAGCAATAGCCACGCACGCAAGCAAAGCAACACAAGGAATTCATTCACTACTTCCCATCGGCAGGCAGGTGTTCAGCCATCTCCAGGAAAGCAGGGCTCCATCACGCGTTAACAGTTACTTGGGAAGACAAAACGCCATAACTCCGAACGTCCCCCCGTTTCTCCTTCTTCCCCCAGTTTTATATGCTGAGCATGACCATTCCATATGGTATGGAATATCCCTTTGGTCAGTTGGGGTCAGCTGTCCCAGCTGTGTCCCCTCCTAACTTCTTGTGCACCCCCAGCCTACTCGCTGGTGGGGTGGTGTGAGAAGCAGAAAAGGCCTCGACTCTGTGTAAGCACTGCTCAGCAATAATGAAAACATCCCTGTATTATCAACACTGTTTCCAGCACAAATCCAAAACATAGCCTCATACTAGCTACTATGAAGAAAATTAACTCTACCCCAGCCAAAACCAGCACAGGTGCTCAATGCTTTCTTTGCCTTCTGCCCACAATCGCTCTTTGAATGAAAGAAATGGCACATTTCCATCTCTGAGGCAGTGAGAAGACAGACAATTCTCACCTAAGCTGCTGGAGCTCCTGCTGGTAGAAAACACTTTCTTGCTTCAGCTGTTCTTGGAGACGGTGCTGTTTATCTGCATCTTGCTGATATTCCTGCAGTTGTGCTTTTAAGCGAGAATTTTCAGCTGATTCTACCCCAACTAGGATGTATTGTTGCTGCAGATTCTTCAGCTCTCTTACCTTTAATTAAAGGGAAATATCATAGTGTGTGACAACTGAACAAGCAGCTAGGTTTATCACTTATAAGTGTATTTCTTATAAGGTTCTTAGAAGGGTTATTACTTATAAGTGTATTACTTATAAGAGCATTTCTCACTGTGGCATCTGGAGAGAAAAAGTCACATTCAGATGACAGAGAAACTAGAAATTGAATCAGTAGTCTACTAAAAACCGCTCAGAAAAAACCCCCTCAGAGAATTCTATTGTTAATGAGTAGTGAGTTTTGAGACCTTCCATGAAGATTTGACATACATTAACAAAAAGACCCCGGACTACAATATTAATTCCCTTATTCAGAGGAAGACAAAGTGAAGGAGCTGGTTAAGAATAACTCCCAAAGCTGGTATTTACTGTAAATCACGGAACTGCAGAACTAAAATCCTTTTGACAGTCTACTCAGACTGGAATGAGAAATAAGTTGTCCATATACATCCATCACTGCAATTAGTTTTCAAAGACAAGAAGACATGACTGACTCTGGAGACAGGGAAGTACTTAATGAGTCAGGAGATCCCTCTACTGAGGATCTATCTTAGTATTAGCAGCACTACACAGATATGTAAGTTCAACAAAACAGCAGCAGAGGAGACATAAATCCACAAATAACTAAGATATAAAATGGACAAGAAGGAAGATGTGTTTAAGACAGTATCACAAAGTTTGTTGTGAATTAACAGAAAACTAAGATAGACTAGAAGTGACAGCGGAAAATGATTGTAAAAGTCTGTCATCTGACCAGCAGCTAGAACTCTGAAACTTGCTGAGCTGCATTATGCCAGAGACTATACAAACACAGACACATTAAGTATGCAAGCAAGGATGTCAAAATGAAGCTGCAATGCCTTGTACCTGTCTTGACAATCAGATGCCAAAAGGAGAAACAGACCCAAGTCTTTGCTCTCTTCTAGAAATCTAAGACAAATCAAATGCACGAGCTTCCACAGATGTGGACTAAGCAGGTTAACAGGGAACCCGTATCTTACTGCTATGTTTCCATATTTTAAATCAAGCTAACGAGAAACCACAAAGAAACCACCATTGCAAAGATAACAATGAAATTACAGCTTCTATATGTCAGAGAAGATAACATAGATGGCACATACTAAATTCATGGGATCTGATGGAGTGTGCCCACAAGTGCTAAGGTCACTGGGAAGCAAATCAATTACCTTTGAAAGGTCACGGTGACTGGGAGAGGTTCCTTGAAGACTGTAAGAAAGCAAATGTCATCCCTACCTACAAGAAAGGCAAGAAGGAGGAACTGGGGAACTGCAGGCTGGTCAGCCTCATCTCCATCCCTGGGAAGGTGATGGAGCAACTAATTCTGGAAATCATTTCCAGATACATGAAAAAACAGGTTGCCCAGAGAAGCTGTGGAATATCCACCAATGGAGACATTAAAAATCCGACTGAACACTGTTTTGGGCAACCTATTCCAGCTGACTTTCTTTGAGCAGGGGAGTTGACTAGAAGATCTCCAGAAGTACCTTCCAACCTCAACTATTCTGTGATTCTGTGAAGACAATGATCTATGTTTCACATTGCAAATACCAGATCTAAGTGTGCTGAATTTTAAGATCTGAAGATCCAAATCTCCTATGGGGCTTTGAGTAAGAGCAGGAAGAGAGAACAAGGACTTACTACTCTGTCTCTGTCATTCTGCAAGGAGGACAGTGCCTTCTTAAGACTCTGCACTTCTGAAGGAGTGGTGGAAGTGCTCCCTTCCGCTTGTTGTTTCACTTCTTCGATCTTACGTGTTTTGTCCAATTCATTCAGCAGACAGTCTCGCTCATGCTGCAGGCTTGCCATAGCCTTAGAGAAAGATTTGACTTGGTTGGAAGAGCCTTCCAGTTCCGAAGACAAATGGAGAACTTCATCATCTTTGGCTCTGAGCTTCTGATTAAGTTTCTCAATCTGGGCCAAGAGACCTCTTTCATCAGTGGCTTTCTGCAGTTCTGTCAGCTCAGACCTCACTGTATCTCGGTCCCTGGCAGTGGACTGTTGCTCCTCTTGTAGCTGAACCATCTGTTTCTGAAGATTCTGCACCAGACTCTTTTGTTCCTCTAAGTCTACAGAGTATTTATGTTTCAAAACGTGAAACTTTTCATTAGCCTGGTCCCGGCTATCCTGAAGAGAGCTCATGGACTTCCCAAAAGACTGAATTTGAGCTCTGAGATCTTTGTTTTCATCTGTGACTGCAAGAAATTTTTGTTCCATTTCCATCAAGTCCCGTGCCAACTCTGCTACTCTCTCTTCTGCTGTTTCCGTTTCATTCCTCATTATCCCTGCATCATGATGTAGGTGCTTCAATTCCTTTCGAAGCCTGTCCTCAGCCTCTCCCACTCTCTTGGCTGCATCCCTTTGAATACATACTAGTTCCCCCTCAAGTTCTGTTACCCTTTTCTGTGAGAGGGAAAGCTTATGACTCAGTTCTTGTGCCTCTTCCTCTTGGGCCTTCAGTTGTGCTTGACACTCCATCATAGGACCCCCCTCACGTAATGCTGTCATCTCACTCTGCACCCGAGACAGAGAGGACATAAGGGTTTCAATCTCTTGAGACATACTGACTTTATCCTCTCTCAAGGCTTCCATGCACTTCCTGAGATCATCCTGAGTATGCTCGGACTCTTTCAAATGTGTTTCTATGATTTCCTTCTCTTTTTCCAGAGTTTGGATCCGCTGAAGCTGTGTTTTGAGAAGTTGTTTCTGTTGGGAGTCCTTTATTGAAATCACTTGATTCAGGTCTTCTCTATACCGCACCAACTCTGCATTCAGCTTGGCATTCTCAGAGTTGAGGTCATCCATTTGGCTATGAAAACTTCTGATTTCTTCCTTGAGCTTATTGTTTTCAGCAGCAGCCTCTTGAATTAGCTGGTCTTTTTCCAAGATTATAACAAGATGACGTTCCTCAAGTTGCTTGTAGTCTCTCAGTATGCGGTCTCTGTCATCTTGCAAAGATGACATGGACTTGGTGAAGGAGTCCAGTTGTGCCTTCTGCTGCTTACTTTCTTCTCTGCTTATCTTCATGTTTTCAGTGAGACTATCAAGTTTGTCAAGAAATTTGTTCTTCTCATTTTCCAAGGCTTTTTTATCTTCTTCCTCCTTACTTAGTCTATGCTCCAACTCTTTTATCTCTTCAGAATGTTGCTGCTGTAATTCAGATAGAGCAGCCATAACTGCGTCTTCCTTGGCAGACAGCAAACTAATGATCTTTTGATCCTTGGCACTAGTTTCTTCATGCAGCTTATTTGTTAGGTCCTTGGAAGCTTGCAGATCAGCCTCAAGCTGTTCATAGCTGAATTTAAAATTCTGGATACTGGTCTCTTGTTGCTTGACCATACTCCCCAGCTCTTCTCTGACCAGTTCACATTTGGTGAAGGAATTCTGTAAGTCAGCAAGCTGGTCTCTAAGGCTGCTGATTTCTGACTCCAGTTTCTGCTGTTCGTTCTGAGACTTGCTGTACAGTTTCTGAGACCCTTCAAGTTGAATCAAAAGCTCCTTTTTTTCCTCCTGCAACTTTTCACATATCTTTTGATGATGCTGAATCTCCTTCCTGGATTCAGACTCCCAGTCTTTCTTGCTGCGTTCCAGCCTGAAAACAGAGAAGAGAAAGTCAGTCACAAATCAGTGATGTATATCTCAGTACCCAAAACCACAGTAATAGTTTTCATTGATGACACTAATTTAGAAAAGCTGCAAAATTAGTTTTACTTAAAGAAAGCAAGCTGGAAATATCCAGATGATTAGTTTTCCTTCAATTTAAAATTCAAGGCATCTTTTAAAGTTCTGACTGCACTACTGTCTGAAGGGGATCATGCTGGGGGAATATTTTTTAAAAGTTGTCCAGTGAGATAAATCTTTATGTCAATATTGAAAAAACGGAGGAGGTTAAACATTGAATGTTATCACCTCCTCTTCATTAAAATACTTTCTCTCATCCATTGTAGCTAACAAAAAAAAATAATCAATGAAATCCCTGTTCTCATATGCTTGATGGTCGATGTTCATTTCATGTTCCAGCATTCAAAGATACAGCATTTTGATCATAAACGTTATAGAACAATTTTATTCATGTAAGAACAGTTTGGTTTTGAATTTGGAAATTGCCAGATGTACATTTTGGTATGTTTCCATAGCTCCATCTTTCCCTCAAGATCTATTTTGGGATTAAACTGGAATTATGTATCCCAATGCTCTCTTGACCTGTCAAGTTTAATCTCTGAATGCAATGACTCTGTGCAAAAGAATCTATTTCAAATTTCAGATTAATAAAGACTCTAGATAGTACTCAGATGGCTACTGCTTGTCACAGAGAATAGATTTAACACGGGTACCCTAATGATGAGAAGAAGGAATATTTTACAGTGTTAATCTCCCTGTATCCTTGTGCAGACAACAAATACATAGTAACTCCCTACAACATAACTCCAAACCTCTTTTCTATCCAAACATAAGTGATCCAGGAGATGAGCCTTATGTTTATGGCTTTATTAGGAAGACTAATTCTGCTCTCCATCTTAGGCATTCATTAGTTTTGCCAATCACGTCGCATTTAGCATATTTACATACTCAAAATTCTTTCTTTCTGGTATACTGCAAAAGGAAAGGGGAATCCTACCTCACCTCTGGCTGCTGCCTTGTCAAAAGGAAATACAAGAATACCAGCTGAGTCATTATCACCTTCTTTACCTGGATATATGAGTCTGAAGTTCTTCCACATGTATGGTCACCTCCTTCATCTGGTCCTTTAGCACGACACAAGTTTCCTCTTTTGAGCGTATTTCTTCCTCCTTCTTTTGAATAATTTCAGTGAATTTCTTCTCCCATGTTTTTGATTCATCTATCACTCTATCCCTGTCGTCCTGAAGGGAAGACATGCTCCTGGTGAAGGCTGCAAGCTGGGCTAGTGTTTTGTTTAGGCTGCCTTCCAATTGCTTGGCTTCTTGATCCTTTGTCTTCAAGGAGTCTTGAAGATCACCAACAGTTGTTTCCATATAGTCTTTCTCCCTCTGCAAAGTTGCCAGCTTTTCTTCCATGTTTTTAATTTCCTTTGAGTGCTTGTCTTTTTCCTGTTCTAGTCTTCTCTTGAAGTCCTCATCTTTTTTCTTTATTTGAATTTTAATATTCTCTTTGTTGGCCTGCAACTCTTCTTTCACTTTAACACTCTCTGCTAGAACCCTTGCTGCCTCACTCTGGGTGTCATCCAATACTACTCTGCAGAGAGCAAGCTCTGCTTGGGCTTTCTTGGTGTCTTCAACTGCTTTAGCTAAAGTCTCTTTGGCTGCTTCTACCTCTTTCTGAGACTCGCTCTGCACAAATTCCAGAGCTTTAACAGTTCTTTCTAAACTACTGTTCTTTTCCTGGCTTTTAATACAGTCCTTCTGCAGCTGCTTAATCTCCTGCTGTTTCTGTTTCAGCAGTTCCTGAAGCTCTTTTACGTGTGTGCTGCTGTCTCCCCTCCAACTGCATTTTGGCTTTTCTACAAATTCCTTTTGCTTTTCTGAACTTGCTTTATTTTTCTCCTTTGCCATCTGACATTTCTCCTCCTCTAGTTCATGCATCATTCTCTGCAAACTCTGAAGTTCATGTTTCAGTTGCTCATTTTTGATCTGGAAGTCTGTTGCATCTTGCTGATAGTTTCCAATACTCCCATTAAGTTCTGCCAGCTGATTCATGAGCCTTTCTTCCAAATCATCCTTCTCAGCCTCTAGTGTGTCCTTCAGTTCTGTCATCCTGATGAGGTCATCTTTGGTTTTTTGGACCGTTTGTTCCATCTTTGCTACTGTGTCCTGAAGAGCATTCAATTCATGGACTTTCTCTCCCATTTGGGTCTCTAAAGCTCTTTTCTCACCTGCTAAAGTCTCAACACACATGCGGATGTCACCCAGCTGTTGCTCTGAAGCCCTCCTATTATCTTCTAGTTCTGTGATTCGTTCTGTGAGCTCAGCTATCTGCTGTATGTAGGTACCAAGATCTTCACAAGGGCTACTAGCTTCAAATGCTTTTTGTACCAGCTCTGCAGTAGGAGACTCTGGTCTAAAACTTACGTCCACTTGATTTTCAGTCCTCTCCATTGGTGGTGGTGTGGCAACTGCCTGATTTGTTTCTTCCTCTGTTTTCTTCTGAGCAGCATACTTTTCTACCAGTTCTCTGCTTTCCTTCAGCTTAGATTCTGTTAACTGCAAATGACACTTTAAGTTTGTGATCTCTTGATTAAGAGACTCCTTTTCAGCCATTACTGTCTCAAGTCGAGTAGAAAGAGACTGGTAATCCCTCCTAGAGCTCTCCAGATCTTCTTTCAGGCTAGTATTTGTAAAGACATCTCCAGTCCTGTGTAGCTCTCCATCTGTAAAACGCACCTCTGCTCTAAGCTTCTCATTCTCCTCCTCTAGTTCCAGGATCTTTTGTTGCTTTGATTTTGCAAATTTCCTCATTTTCTCCTTCATTCCATCAATTTCCTGTCCAGCTTCCTGTAGCTGCTTATCTGTTTCCTCTTTTTTTGCTTCAACACTTTTCAGCTTAATGAAAATTTCCTGCTTTTCCTGCCTAACAGTTTCCAAAACACGCTGAATCCGCTCAGCCTCATTACTCACATTCTCATATGACTGCAGGAGAGTTTCATATTCTTTCTGAAGCTCCCTGTATTTCTCATGCCACTCAGAACTCTCAGCAGCTTGAAAGCATTTCAAGGAGTCCATCTCCTTCTCCAGCTTCCCCTTCTCTAGAACAACTCTATCTAGAGTAAATGTCAGGTTTTTACAGCATCCATCAAGAGTCTGATTTTCTGTAAGTACTTTATCAACTTCTGCAATAAGTTTTTCTCGCTCTTCAGTGAGGCCCGCTAACTTTTCTGTTAAAGTATCTGTTTCTTTAACATAGCCACATATTTGGCTTTCCATATTTGTCAACTTGACACAAAGATTTTCAATAGTAGTTTTAGCATTAGCCAGCTCCTCTTTTAGAGATTTGCTCTCCTTTAGTGCCTCTTTTCTAGAGATAAGTGCAGCTTGCAACTTTCTCTGCATTTGATTCTTCTGTTTCGCTGCTTCTGCACTGTCACCTTGCTTCTCCCGAATTTCAAGCAACTCTGTTTGCAGTTGCTTGCTTTGTTCCTCATGTACCTGAGCTTGAGTTTCCAACTGATTACATAGTCTCTTGACTGAATCCTCTTTTTCCAGCAACTGTGCCTGCACATTATTGAGAGCTTCACTTTTCTCCCTTAACTGCAAGTTAAGAAATTCCATTTCTTCATCCTTTTGGTGCATAAGTGTTTTCAGGTCTTCCAGACTGCCCTCTCTAGAAATTTTTCCTCGACTCTCCTCCAATTCTCTCTGAAGACTTGCTGCCTTAGCTT
Organism: Pygoscelis adeliae; assembly: GCF_000699105.1. NCBI lineage: Eukaryota > Metazoa > Chordata > Aves > Sphenisciformes > Spheniscidae > Pygoscelis > Pygoscelis adeliae. The sequence continues at coordinate 105,981 of NW_008825606.1, forward strand.
CAACTTGGTCAGAGGTTCTCTTCAGCCCTTCTATCTCCAGAAACAGCTGTGCTATGTGCTCTTGCAAATGAAAGATTAATTCTGATTTGCAAGCAAGTTCACTTTGCGTATGGCTAATGTTATATTCCAATTCCTCTTTCTCCATCTGCAATTTTTCAAGTTTTTTCTCAAACTCTTCCCCAGAAACATCTGCAACTTGTACAAGTTTGTTATTTGTTGTATTTTCTGCTTCCATGCATGAAGAATCCAACCCACCCTGATTCCAAAGAACACTCACTGTTGATCCTTTCTGTTCTTGGAGTTGCCTGAGCTGAGCTTCGATGCTCTCCTTCTCTTTGCTTTGCTTATCAAATTGTTCTTGTAGGATGTTGTAATCATCTTTCTGCTGTTTCAGCTGTTCTCTGTGATGCCTGTCTTTTTCTTGAGCCTTTTTTATAGTGTCTTTGCGAGATACCAGGGCTTCCTGAAGTTTCTTTTGAAGTTGTTCTTTTTCTTGTTCAAGAGTTGAAATCCTCTCTTTCAGAGCAGACTTTTGGTTTTCTTCAAGATTTGTAGCTGCTGAACTACTTTTATAATTTTCTTCATAATCTTTTGGGCTTTTATTGGTTTCAGTTACTTTGTGAGCAATTGTCTGACTCTCCATGATTTCATCTTTAATTGAAACAATGTTTGTCTTACCTTGCAAGCTTTGCCTCATTTCCTCAATCACTGCCTGCAATTGTGCTTCAGTAGTTTCTTTATCCAGCAGGTCCTTCCGGATGCTCTGCAACTCAGATTCCTTTTCAGAAAGCAGTTGAATGAGATACTCCTTACTGGGCTGGCTTTCAAGATTCACTTCTCTGCTTATCACACTTGTCATATTTTCTTCCCCTTCAGCTTCTTGAGCCACTGAGGTTTCTGATTCATGTTCTCTTCTCAACTGTACTAATTCATTCTCTAATTTGCTAACCTTCTTCAGAAGCTCCTTCCTGTTAACAAGTGCTGCTTGCAGCTTCCGCTTTACTTGCCCGTTTTCTTTTTTCAGAAGTTCAAGTTTATTTACTAATACCTCACTTTCTTTACATGCTGCCTCTGTCTCATACTGCCGCTCAGACGCCCCACATTTCAGATATGTATCTTTTGCTTCCTGGGCTTTTAATAATAGACTTGTTTGCTCTTTAAGACTCTTCAGCTCATTTCCTAGAGAAAATTTCTCTTCATTCAGCAGGTCTCAGACATGCTGACACTGATCTCTGTCATCTGTAGGTCTTTCTCCAGCAAGGTTTGTTGCAGGCTCTCTATAGACCTGGTGTGTTCAGCAACAAGCTGTTCTAGGCTTGCTGCTTCGCGTACCTTTGAGGCTAAGTTTTGGGAAAGCTCTTCTATCTCAGCTGTATTCTTCCTCAAAAGTTGTTCTAGATCAAGTACTTCGCATTCCTTCTTCTCGATCTGGCTTCTCAGATCTTTTAGTTGCATGTCCTGGTCAGAAAGCTGAAGTTGCGCTTCATCCAAGTCTTTTTGCAAAGCTTCAATTTTCATCTCCTTGGATTTAAATTCATTTTTAAGGCTCTGGATTTGTTCTCTCAGAAGACTGCTTTGACTGTCTGACAGTCTCTGCTTTTCTGAAAGAGCTAGATTTTCCTCCAGTTGCTTCACTTGCTCTTTCAGTTCTGTTGTGGTAGAAAGTTCCTTCATCTGACACAGGAGCTGATCTCGTTCTTCAGTCAAAACACAAAATGCACTGTCAGAATCCTCTATTTTTCTTCTGTATTCCTCAGCCAACTGGTTTAGCCTATTTATTTCTGCACCTTTTTCTCCTAGATCTTTCTTATAGGATTCTTCTGATTTCTGCAGAATTATTTGCAGTTCTGTAATCTGGTTTTGTAACTTTATCAGTTCTTGATATTGAGAGGTGCCAAGCTCTGGATCTGCTGTAGAGACTTCTTGCATTGCCTCCATCTCCCCCCTGCAGGGGACAGTGCTCCCCTGGGGCACTTCTTGAAGACTGATTCTGTTTTCCTGAAGCACACCAATTTGCTGCATTTCTATTTCTCTCAGTAATGAGCTACTGCCCAACTCATTTTGTGCATCTGAAGCCTTTTGCTCTTCCCTCTCAAAAAACGGTATCTGGGAATTATCTTCCAGCTGGTTAGCTGCTTCTCCTGTTTGATTACCAGTAGAAGTTTGGCTGTTTGGGCCCTTGAGCTGCCTTTTCAGAAAAGTTATTTCTTCTTGGGCTTCTTTCAGTTCCAGCAGCAAAACTGACAGCTCTTTCTGTTTCTCTGCAGCAAGACATTCTAGAATTCCAGGCGGACAACTTTCCTCAGTACACTGCTCGCTTCCAGTGGGAAAGCCATCTGTTCTTGCCTAAAACAAAATAATAGGTTTTAATTTTCCTTTGAATCCTGTGAAAGGGTCACTTTTAGAAGTATCTGCTTTGTATTTTTGTAGTTTAATGATATCCTTTCTTGAGCTGGCTATTGCAATAAATAGTAGCCTCACTAATAACAGGAGGACTCTTCAGGTCATTTCTGTTCATTTCAGTTTCTGAAGTTGCAGCACGGAAGATTCTGGCTTTAGGATTAGACCCTAAATGTAACTTTCTATTCCCTCATTTCCCATTCTCTCTTGATTAAAAGATAGTATGATTCTGAAGTGTTTCAGTTCTCTTGTGATTCTCACAAGCTCTCCAGTGTACTTATCCAGCCACATTTTCCTGCCATCCTATCCATAGTTTCTGAATGAGGAGGTTTTGTCCCCTATTCTATCTGTCCATTTAACATGGCAAAGAAACAGTGTAGATGCCCATATGCCAGTCTGGGTCCATCTCCAAAGTGAGAGCACTAGACAAAGCATCCAGACCAAAGTGGTTGGCTTTTTCCAAATAACTATCTTTAGGTTTCCTCCCACCCCAAAAACAGATTACAGAAGAAAAGCAGTCACAAATCCTTCCCAGAAAGCATGGATCAGCAGCCCACCAATAAGTCAACATCTTGTGTTGTAAAGACTGTCCGTTCATCAGTTTGGAGGGCAGAAACAATTTACGGGGAACCATTAAAGGAGGGCTATCTCTTCAAGCCTGTTGCAGCATTGCAACAACCACTTTAAGTTACAGGATGTTAAGAAAACAACTCTTTGAGGCTTTTAAACTAAATGAAAGGTTTCATATCTACAGATGCATACAATACCGAGAGGAAAAAAAGTTCTGGACCAAATCTGTACCTCAGGGAGCACCACAGTGTCGTCAAAAGGCTTTTGCACTTCAGAATTCACCAGCTCTCCTGACACACCTAGTGATAAAAGGTACACTTGTCACCATCAGCATAACGAGTTGCATGTAAAGTCAGTAGGTAAGTGGAGAGACAATGTATGTGACTGGAGTTTCTCTAGTTTCCAAGGTGAGAAAGACAAAAAAAAAAAAAAAAAAAAAAAAGAGTTTGAGCCTATGCATTGCACCCAGACATCCCCAATAGCTCTGCACATGCAAAACCTCCTGCATTTGCATGTTGGCATCACCTAAGTCTACACTGTATCTAACCTCTACAGAAGAATGAAGAGGCAAAGAGACAAGTAAACTAGGTAACAGGTTGTTTTGGTTTGGGGTTGTTTTTTTTTTTATAATTTGGGGGCGGGGGTGGTGGTGATAATTCCAGACACAAAAAGAAACTTATGAGCTTGCAGAGAGGAACCCAGTTCTTCATCTTAATTCTCTTCTGTGTCTTACACATCAGCCTTTTCATCTACGAACACACTCACCTTCAAACCCTTCTCCCTTTCTCATCTTAGGAACCACTTCTTTCTTCTCTTCAAATATATCCTATCCATCCCACATTAGAATGTTCTCTTCTACCTTGTGTGCATCTTTTCTATCTCCTGTACATCTTTAGATTCTGACCTCAAAGCTCCTCTTTCCACATCACCTTAGATTTGCCCCTGAAACTTCTCAAATTTCCACAATTTTCTTGTCACATGCCTTATTTTGTGTCCTCACCTGTAGAAGTAGAAGAGCAGTCTACATAAGAGGCTGGAGCTTCCAGAGTCTGCAAGTCTTGCAATTTCACCTCAGGTCCAACATTCTTATTCTATTGTTTGAAGAAAAAATACTTAGTTTTGAGCCATGATCTTTGCATTAGAAGACAGCTATCTTAGCTGCCTGCTGCTCTGCCGAGCTTTAAGTAAAAACTATCAGTCCCAACTTTAGACGCAACTCTGATGCCTAATGAAAATAAATTAAAAAAAAGGTAGATTGGTTTTAATGTTAAGCAAGTGACTAAGACATATCTCAGCAGATTAGGATATCAGTGCATGCAACAATTCTAATATCTTCCTTCCCACCTCGAGATGCTTCCTCTTCCATCTTCACTGCTTCAAAGGGGCTAACTATAGATTCATAACCTTTCACTGAACCACCCAAGCAGAGAAGGTAAGAAGTTGTGTGTTTGTCACTGTATGCCTCACTACTCCAGCAGATAAAGAACCTGCAGTCTTCCCAGGAAAGTTACACTAGGCTCCACCACACAGACAAACAAACCACCCAACAACAATCTATTAACTGCCATATGTCTCCCGCTTCTCTGTCAGACAGGACAGAGAAGATGATGTTGAAGATGATGGAACATACTGGAAAGAGAGAGGAGATTTTGCTATTTCACAGACACAAAATCTTTTTGCCCACACAAAGATGCTGAATAAAGCCCAGGAAATTGGTTAGTTTGCTGTTGACATCCATACAAGACCTAAGACTTCGTCTACTAATTTCTTCATTCTGAAAAGTCCACTTATAAGTTAACATGCACCTAAAACTAATGGCAATATTTTTGGCTAGTTCCCAACACACATTGTCTTTCACCACAACAAACAATTGGCACCATTAGTACTACTTCTGTGGGAGAAGGTTTGAACTAGAGTACAAAGTGACTACGAGTCAGAACTAAGTAAAGTGTCCCTAAAAAAAGCTACTCCCTCCCACCCCAAAAAAAGCAAGTAAAAAAACCCCAACCCAACCAACAGTGGCATGAGTGAAAACAAAATGAAGTGTTCAGAATTAACATTTGCTGTAACTACCTAAAATGTAAGTACAGGGCACTAACAGGTCACACAATCATAAGAAAACGATCTCCATCCCCAAGTTCTAGAGCACTTTGCCTTTGCAAGCTCCAAGCACTGAAATGGAATGTATGGTATGCATCCAAGTAACTTGTGCACATGACCCAAACCCCTGAACTGGGTTTGGATTCACACATATCTTGGCCTAAAGTCATGGGTCAGATTCACAAATGGCAGGATATAGCTGTCCAAGTGTAAATACTTACATGCAAGCTATTTAGCTAGACTCTTTTTATAATTAAGACATTGAAATGGACAATTCCAGGGTTGGATTCATTGACCCATTTTCAACATCCACCATGGTCCAGGTGAATCATACGCTAAAGAACCTGTTATCTCCACTGTCTAGAAAGAGGCTCTAGAAAACAGCTCAAAGGCTTATATCTGCCCTTGAAAAGACTGTGTGTGTGTGTGTATGTATGTATGTACTCGCTGATCCACTAGCTTAGACCTCAACTACAGGCAATTGGAATGTAAGGGTCTGAAGTCAGGCAGGATGAGTTGACTCAAAACGCCTTATCCAGTTCCAACATGAGTCCCAAAAGTCAACTTTTTCCCTAATACTTCACAGTAATATATATACACTATAAACTCTCTCTGTTGGGAGAGGAATGTATTAGATAAAACACAGTACCATCTTCTTCCCCCTGCTGGCAGGTTGGAACAGAGTGGAGCAGTCTGGAAAAAGCCCAGACCTTGCTCTAAGCTAACAAACAATTCTTCAACAAATTCTTAGTACAGATATACAGAGGCAGTCACCTGGAGATGACCTTGCTGACTGAGTATAAAGCAAAGCAGCGGGTATCTAATCCTACACTCTTCTCACCAATAGACTGACTGCAATTTTACCTGCAAGCTGTTCACAGTGGAAGAGTACAAGGATAGAGTCTACTTGTCTCTCACTTAACAAGAGAACTCAGCTTCCTCCAGTCAGTCTGCCAGATCCTCATCAAGGCAGTGGGAATGGATAGGGTTAGTTTGAAAGGCATCCTATAATGACACCTGAGCCTTTGGAATTATATTTCCTGAGACTTGCCTCAGTTTAGCCTATGATTTTGCTGAAGAACTAACTCACAAGAGGCAGAAAATAGCATGAATATGGATTGGGTGGATGAAGGACAGAAGAATTCCAGACAGCCAGCAAAGGGAAATACAGTCTGATAAGAACACAGTACAAGCAGTATTTGGAAGCTATTTCTGGCTTTCATCATTAATCCAGTTAATAATAACCTTCTAAAGAGGATTATTAAAAAAGGCCATAACAGCTTAGCTGTTTTAAGGCCAGTCCTTGACCTATTTTAGTTTTAGCTTATTTCAGCTGATTAATCATTACCTGCTTCGCATTTTCTGCAACCACCACAGCTTCCTGCAGAGGCTCCTGGAGAACAAGTTGCAAGTGTGGTATTTCTGAAACATTCAAACACAAACAATTTCTTTGAAAATTAAAACTCTGATTTAGAGAGTAACAGGATATTCTTTCAGGAATAGAGAAAGGGCACATGGCTGTTAGTAATACTTACGTAGTGGAGATATGTAACATTGTCATTGGATAATGTGTTTTGGGTTTTTTTAGAGGCAAACCACCAAAATAACATGCTGTTTTAAGCACCTTTTAGAAGAGAACAATTGTTGTTATGCAGACTAAAATTAAAGGACAGCTGATAAGAGTGTCACATTTTAAGAAACATTTTTTATAAAGGAGGGGAATGAAAGAACTATTGTAGCAAAATGCTTCAAATTTCATTTGGATAAAAATGATATGAGAAATTGTTAAAATTAGAGAAGAATAAAACACTCAAGGGCCACAGTCCAAGACAAGATTGGTACAAGAACTCAGCTGCTGTTTGGCTCAGGATATTTTTATACTTATATTTCTGTAAACTGGCATATAAATACCATTTGTCATAGGTATGTCACTGTATATGATGACATGACTGGCTTAGTAGATGAGGGGAGAGCAGTGGATATCATCAAGGCCTTCAGTAAGGCTTTCAGCACTGTCTCCCATAAGAGCCTCATAGAGAAGCTGTTGATGTACGGACTGGATGAGCAGGCAGTGAGGTGGATTGAAAACTGGCTGAATGGCCAGCCAAGATGGTGGTGATCAGCGGCATGAAGTCTAGTTGGAGGCCAGTAACTTCACAGTGTACCCCAGGGGTCAATACCGGGTCTGATCCTGTTCAACATCTTCATTAATGATCTGGATGATGGGGCAGATTGCACCCTCAGCAAGCTTGCAGATGACACAAATCTGGGAGAAGTGCTGAGGGTTGTGCTGCCATCCAGAGGGACCTGAACAGGCTGGAGAAATGGGCTGACAAGGAACCTCATGAAGTTCAACAAGGAGAAGTGCAAAGTCCTCCACCTGGGGAGGAACAACCCCATAGCACCAGTTTATGCTGGGGACCACCCAGCTGGAAAGCAACTTTGCAGAAAAGGCCCTGGGGGTCCTGGCTGACACCAAGCTGACTGGGAACCAGCAATGCGCCCTTGCCACAAAGGTGGCTACTAGTATCCTGGGCTGCATTAGGCACAGTATTCCTTCACCTCTACTCAGCACTGGTAAGGCCACACCTGGAGTACTGTGTCCAGTTCTGGGCTCCTGAGTACAGGAGAGACACGGACATATTGGAGAGATTCCAACGAAGAGCCACAAAGATGATTAAGGGACTGGAGCATCTCTCATATAAGGAAAGGCTGAGACGGCTGGGACTCTTTAGCTGAGCGAAGAGATGGCTCAGGGGGGATCTCATCTATGAGTATAAATACCTGAAGGAATAGTGTAAAGAAGAGAGAGCCAGGCTCTTTTCAGTGGTGCCCAGTGACAGGACCAGAGGCAACAGGCACAAACTGAAACATAGGAGGTTCCCTCTGAACATCAGGAAACACTTTTTCCACTGTGAGGGTGACTGAGCACGGGCACAGGTTGCCCAGGGAGGTTTTGGAACCTCCCTCCTTGGAGACATTCAAAAGCCCTCTGGACATGGTCCTGAGCAACTGGCTCTGGGTCCCTTCCAACTTCAACCATTCTATGATACTCAAGACATACTCAAGACATTTTGATAGTCCAAAGCAGAAGACAGGCAAAGAAGTGTCCTGTACCACATCTAGAAAGAAAATTAATGTTTGAAAGTAATAATTACGGTTATTTAGCTTTCCTGATTAATTACTACAGGAAGAAAGCTTCCATTTACATTTGATACCAACAGGCACCATCTCAGTCTTCTCACTACCTGGAAAGACAGAGAACGTGTTCATTCATTCATATGAACGGTACGGAGGCACCCATTTGCCAACCGGACACACTCTCTAGAGAGGTGTGCTGCTTACCAGGGGCTTGCATCAGGGATGTCACCAAGAGGCTACCAAGCCTTGTACAGTCCACTGACTGTTATCTGCTGCTGCTGTTTCACGTGGGCACCTGTGACACAGTCAGGAGCAGTCTGAAGACTATCAAGAAGGACTACAGAGCCCTGGGAGTGGCGGTAAGGGACTCAGGAGCCCAGGTAGTTTTTTCATCAATCCTGCCAGTCAAAGGGAAGGGGTTTAAAAGGGCCAGTCGAATCTGGCGAGTCAACAAATGGTCTGGACTGAAGGACAACTCAATGCATAAAAAACTGGTTGGATGATCAGGCTCAGAGAACAGAGGTGAATACGTCATACTCTATCTGGAGGCTAGTAACAAGTGGAACATCACAGAGGTCTATCTGTGACCTCTCCTGTTTAACATCTTTATCTGTGATCTGGAGGTGGCAGAGTCCACACTCAAGTTTGGAGAATACAACATACGGGGGGGAAACAGCTGATACCCTCGCTGCCATTTACAGCAACCCAGACAGGCTAGAAGAATGAGGCAACAGGAACCTCATGAAATTCAGCAAGGACAAATGTAAAGTCCCGCCCCTGGGAATGCAGGCTGGGGACCAGCTCTGCAAGAAAGGATGAAGAGGATCTGCTAGACATTAGGCTAAACATCAGCCAGCAATTGTGCCTGGCAGCAAACAAGGTCAACAGCATCCTGGACCGATCGATCAAAGATATTATCCTCTTCTACTGGGCACTCATTAGACTGCATTTCAAGTACTGTACATACAAAACATTCAGTTTTGGACCCCCAATATAGGAAAGACATTGACAAACTAAAGCAAGTTCAGCAGAAGCCACCAAGATGGTCACGGGGCTGGAGCACTTTCCCTGTGAGAAGAGGCTGAGAGAACAAGGCTTTTTTTACCCTGGAGAATAGAAGGCTTTGGGGAGACCTAAAAGCAGCCTTCCAACACCTACAAAGAGGTTATTGAGAAGACAGAGCCAGGCTTTTTACAGTGGTGCAAGGTAGGAGGACGAAAGACAACACACATATACTGAAACAAAATAGGTTCCAACTGGATGTAATGAAGCCCTTTTTTGCCATGAGGCTAGTAAAGTGTCATAACAGGCTGCCCAGGGAGGTTGTGCAGTCACCATCATTGGAGGTTTTCAAGACCTGACTGGATAAAGGCTTGAGCAACCCAGTCTGATCTCACAGTTACCCTGCTTCTAGGAGGAAGGTGGACTAAAACCCGCCTTCGATCCCTTCCAACGTAAATTATTCTGTGATTCTATGATTTATCTCAGTTCTAGCTAATTCTATTAGAGATGATGCCTCAACCTTTTAGTATAAGAGCCAGTAAAACAACTTAAACAGTATGTCTTTCTTCCCCAGAAATATCAACTTAGCAGCATTAAAAAACAGGCCCCATTTTTGTGAACACATAATTATCAATGAAGATAAGAAACGTATGTTAATATATATGTAAAATAAAATTCAGGACCAAGTTAAACAGTTCTGTCAGGGTGTCCTGGTTTCGGCAGGGATAGAGTTAATTTCCTTCCTAGTAGCTGGTACAGTGCTGTGTTTTGGATTTAATATGAGAATAATGTTGATAACACATCAATGTTTTAGTTACTGCTAAGTAGTGCTTATGCTACTCAAGGACTTACCAGCTTCCCATGCTCTACCGACTGAGAAGGCTGGAGGTGCACAAGAAGCTGGGAGGGGGCACAGCCAGGACAGCCGACCCAAACTGGCCAAAGGGATATTCCATACCATGTGACGTCATGCTCAGTACCTAAACTGGGGGAAAGCTGGCTGGGGGGCCGCTGCTCGGGGACTGGCTGGGCATCGTTTGGCGGGTGGTGAGCAATTGCATTGTGCATTACTTGCTTTGTATATTATTATTATTATTATTATTTTATTTCAATTATTAAACTGGTTTTATCTCAACCCAGGAGTTTTCTCACTTCTACTCTTCCAATTCTCTCCCCCATCCCACCGTGGGGGGGAGGGAGGGGGAAGGGAGCAAGTGGCTGTGTGGTGCTCAGTTGCTGACTGAGGTTAAACCACGACACAGGGATAAGAAGTTTTGTACTTTTCAATTCTGAGCATGCAGAGAGGACATACCATTAACATACGGTGTAAGGTTTTCTTTTGTGCCCCTTTAAACTCTTTTCTATATACAACTGACTATACAAAATGGTATTTGCTAAGTTAAAAGTATTATGTATTTTGAGGAGGCTCAGATGAATTGTTTTTGTGAATTCTAACATCTGGAAAGCAGTCTGTCCATTTTCTGCGATAATGGCTTTCCTTTATCAATTCATACCATACTGTAGTCTTTCAACAACTTTTTCTTCCACGAAGTGAACTAGGGAAAGCCTTATAGCTAACGTTAAATTATCTACACAGTGACTCTGAAAAGCAATCTCTAACTCTCAGTCCAGATGTTTGTTTTCTTTGAAATTGGCTGAACTTCATAGGCTTTTCCTGAAGATGACAATCATAGAATCATTTAGGTTGGAAAAGACACTTAAGATCATCGAGTCCAACTGTTAACCTAACTCTTGTCTTTTTTATTAGTGTAGAGGGGAAAGTAGAAAAAGGTAAACTCAATGGTCTTTTATGTAGCAGGAGGAGAGACATTCAATCACTCAAAGAGCTGCTTCAAGAAAAGTTTAAGGAATCCATGTGGCTAGTAAAGAGAGCAACAGATATACTAGTATAATGCACTGCTAAGCCCATGAAAATTAAAAGACTGTACAAAGATTTCAAAAGCGTTTACATTTTAGAAAATGATAGTTAAGTAGTTTGGAAGCATTTGTTGAGGTCTGCTTGAAAATCATCAGAAATTGCACAATATAAGGTAACTATATGTAAATCCTTATTTCATTCTACTGAAGTTAGGACTGGAGTACTGTGGGCAGTTTTAGGCATCACACTTTAAATAAGACTGGCAAATTAGAAAGTCATCAGGAGACAAAGAGGAGTAACAAAGTATTTAGAGTCTACAGAGGTGGTCTGAAAGATCATGATTTTTTACATGTTTCTATTTAATCTCTTGGTGTTTTTTTAAAGAAATTACATCTCCCAATGTTTAAAATGTTAAAAAATGTCAGTAACCAAGTGTTCAACACACCCACTAGAAACAGAATTACAACAAAAAAAGCTTGTTTTGAAGTAAACATGCAGGTAAACATGCATTGGGACAGACCTTTTAGGTAACATGACAGTGAAGCTCTAAAAGTCACTGCATTTTTCAGGTGGAATTCCTTTCAGTGGAGGCAGGACCTGCTTTTTAAGAAAGCTGATGAAAGCCTTCCATGTATGTTTTGGATGTACTCAATCTTAAGTCAGGACATGATATCAGATTAAAAGCTGGACTTCTGTAAGGTCTTTTATACGGTCCCCCTCCCAACATTCTTGCCACTAAAATGCAGAGAGATGGAATTGACGAATGGACTGTTAGGTGGATAAGGAACTGGCTGGATGGCTGTGTGCAAAGAGTTAGAGTCAATGGCTCAATGTCCAAGTGGAAACCAGTTACAAGTGATGTCCCTCAAGGATCCATACTGGGACCAATATTATTTAAATGTCTTCATCAATGACATAGATAGTGGTATTGAGTGCAGCCTCAACGAGTTTGCAGATGACAGCAAGCTGAGTGGTACAGTTGATTCGCTAGAGGCAAGAGATACTCTTAAGTCAGGACATGATATCAGATTAAAAGCTGGACTTCTGTAAGGTCTTTTATACGGTCCCCCTCCCAACATTCTTGCCACTAAAATGCAGAGAGATGGAATTGACGAATGGACTGTTAGGTGGATAAGGAACTGGCTGGATGGCTGTGTGCAAAGAGTTAGAGTCAATGGCTCAATGTCCAAGTGGAAACCAGTTACAAGTGATGTCCCTCAAGGATCCATACTGGGACCAATATTATTTACTATCTTCATTCATGACATGGACAGTGGGATGGAGTGCACCCTCAGCAAGTTTGCAGATGACACCAAGCTGAGTGGTGCAGTTGATTCCCTAGAGGGATGGGATGCCATCGAGAGGGACCTTGACAAACTTGAGTGGGCCCGTGCGGACCTCATTAAGTTCAACAAGGCCAAGTGCAAGGTCCTACACCTGGATTGGGGCAATTCCCAGTATCAATACAGACTAGGGGGTGAATTGACTGAGAGCAGGCCTGCAGAGAAGGACCTGGGGATACTGGTAAACAAAAAACTGGACAGAAACTGGCAATGTGTGCTTGCAGCCCAGAAAGTCAATCATATCCTGGGCTGCATCAAAAGAAGTGTGGGCAGCAGGTTGAGGGAGATGATTCTCACCCTCTACCCTACTCCCGTGAGACCCCACCTGGAGTACTGTGTCCAGTTCTGGGGTCCCCTAGTACAAGACAGACACAGATCTGTTAGAGTGAGTCCAGAGGAGGGCCACAAAAATGATCAGAGGGCTGGAACATCTCTCCTATGAAGAAAGGCTGAGAGAGTTGGGGTTGTTCAGCCTGGAGAAGAGAAGGCTCCAGGGAGGCCTTATCGCAGCCTTTCAAGAGGGCTTCTTCACTTTGGGTTGTCCAGAGAAGTTGTCGGTTGCCCCATCATTGGACACGTTCAAGGTCAGGTTGGATGGGGCTTTGAGCAACCTGATCTAGTGAAGGATGTCCCTGCCCAGGGCAGGGGGTTTGGACTAGATGATCTTTAAAAGTCGCTTCCAACCCTAACCATTCTATGATTCTAAATGATGTCTTGAAGTCCATTAAAGACCTGCATTTCTGAGTTCACAGAATAAAAAGAGAGAAGGCAGATGTTCTAGGACTGCAGGAATATAGTTTATTGGTGATTATTCTCCCATCAGGATTCTTACAACGAGGGTATATCTCTGAATGACAGGAAGCAAAAGGAATCTATTCCTGCAAAAATCAAGACAGCCTACTGCCACAGCGCACCATACCCTAAAGTAAAAAACTGTGGGAACTCATCCTTTTATACTATAATTCTGACAGAGTGGTGATATTACTGCTACCAGTCTACATGCCTAGACACTCAAAACCAAATTAACTGTATTTCTTTTTTTTTTTTTTAAATGTGGCATATGTATGGGCCCTTTACTGTTTCAGCAAAAGCTATCAAAAATAACCCCCCCAGAAGCAGATTGTCAGATTTTGTATCGGGGACGAGCTACTACTTCAGTTCTATCTTATTTTGTACAATCTAAGAATGTGTGAGTGCACAGTGTCTTGGAATACGAAATTTATTCTACCATCCTTAGGCATAACTGACATGAATGGAACAAAAAACCCAATAAACCAAAACTATTCATTGAACTTAATATGCCCTATCACAATGAAGCTAACCTTGGCACCCTTTTCTGGAAAAGCCCACAATCACAGAATATTACTATCCTTGCCTTCATCCTAGCTTTTTCATGTCTTCGCAATGTTCTTTGCACCTATCACCATAGATCATACATGCAGGAACATGAAGCATGTGAACCATACAGGTAACAAGTTCTACCCACTCTGTCTCATGGCCAAAACACCAACCATGGCTTCATATCACAAGACAACACCATGAAGGCAGGCCTATGATGCACACCCGAGTCTTTTTAATAATTCCAGATGGTTTACTTATTTGTTTCTGTCAGTCTGTTCACTGTCTGAGATTCAAATAGTTCCTTTTCCCTTTAGAATTAAATTCTAATTTAACCACTGGAAAGAATTATACAGTATTTTTGAAGATCTTGGCAATGCAGGCATAATGAACCAGTAACCATGGACATGTTTATTATCTAAAAATAGGCAAGAATAATTCTTAAATATTTTAAGAATATTAAAATAGGTAAGATAATCATACCACCTTCAGTATTCTGTCTTCCCAAGTTTTCTGTGGGTAGGAGGGAAGTCCCATTCCAATCTTCCTGATCTATTATTTTTTCCTGTGAAATTGTTTCATCCTGTTTAAACATAGGATGGAGGGGAGAAAGATAAATTTCAATACAGTTTATACATATACATTAATCTTTGATCTTTCAGTTAACCTTTTAACAAATCAATCGGCAACTTTTAAGTTACTCAAATTGACTCCTATTTCTTCCCAGGCTTCCATAGTCATAAAATGTCTGCCCATCAGCTGAGAGAATCCATAAGAGCCTTTCTCAAGCAATACATCATATAAAAGGAATTGCAAACATTTAACTCAGTTTCAGTTCCTCAACATACAGGAAAATTTCAGGAGATTCATTTGAAAAGATCATACCTGTTTCATCAATTCAGAGACCTGCACTACTGACTGGGATTTCAGCTCATTCTGACAGCAGACAAATTGTTCAGATTTCTGTACAAGTTCATCTAATGGAGGGGAAAAAAGGGAGTTAAGGTGTGTTCTTGCCTTTTTTTCTGAAATATATCCACTTTACACATATGCACAATAGTATATGAGATCCCTTGTCTCTCAGTCACTGCTTCAGTTTTGGGCCGTAAAGGAGCTGGAAGAAAATAAATTTGAAATAATAGCTTGAGGCAAGATCAATGTTATTAGTTCTAATACAAGCCTACAGAGAAAATGGTACAGTTTGCTTTCCTTGGTTGTTTTACTTATAATTTCAGTAGAAATTCAGACTCTGAAGAATGTGGCACATCTAAAAAGATCTTACCTAAGTTGATGGAAAAAATCCAACAAGTTATTAAAATTAATTAAAAAGATACATCTGACTCAAGAAATCCATAAGCCTCAAAAGATTATAGGCTGGGACAGTACACAAGCAAAGCACCATATATGCTGCCTTACCCTTATGCTCCTCCTCTTGCAACTGGCTTTGGTCACTGCCAAAGACAGAAAGGTGGGATCACACTAGAGAGACCTTTAGTTTGATACAGTACAACCACTCCTATGTTCCTATGCAATTAGGAATTGTTATACCAAGACTTTCTTATGAGCTATTATAAAAACAAAGCCAAAGAAGGCAACCCAATGATCCTTAGGCTCTTGAGAACCTGCTTTGCCAAACTGCTGTGCTTGCTCACCCTGTAGTTTCTGTATTGTAGCACCATTTTCGGCAGACAACACCAACAGCCGGTCAACATCCTGTTTCAGCTGATCATTTTCAGCTACAAGGGCAGCACGGCTAGATTGCAGCTCTTGCTCAGCCACCTTAAGACAACTGATCTGCAGGTTTTTCTCTTCCACCTCCAACCTTCTTTCCTGCTCCACGTCTTTATACTTCACCTCTAATTCAGCTTGTGCTCTTCTTGCCTCTTCCAGCTGTTCCGAGAGACACTGCACCTCCTCCTGCAAGCAATGGGAGGACAGCTTCCTCTCAGCTAGTTCCAGCTCCATCTTCTCTCTGAGATCCCGAGACTCTCGTCTCTCTGCATCTAGCACACCCCTCAGGGAGCTTAGATTCACCTCCATTTTCTGGCACTGATCTAGGAGTGTCTGTAAAAGGATATGGAAATGAATTTAACTCTCAACTAGTTCAATACATTGCCAAAGCAAAGCACCTGAATTATATTTTAAAATTGCTATTAAATCCTTTTCAAATATCTAAGTAGCAGAAAGGAGGAAATAAACATGGCAGAAATCTCAATTTGTTAGAAAGAAACTGCCCTACTATTTGCAAATTGCAAGAAAGCAATGCTGGGAGAAACAAGAACTCTCAATTTTGTTAAAGAAAAGATAAGTCTTAACTTAGAGCAGCAAAATGTAGAGGAAAGAAACAATAGAACAGTGGCCAGGAGTTCTCTTTTAGAGGAAAGAAAGCTTCCCAAAAAGGGGAGGAAAGACTACAACAAAAGAAGGGGAACTCAACAATTACAGAGGGCAATTAAAAAACAGAACAAAAGTGTGTATGTGAAAGGGGGTCAAAAATGCTGAAATAGGAAACTGGAGGTAACAGAGTACTCCACACAGTGCCCACTGGTTCAAAAAAGATCCCAGAAAGCTGGTTGACATTGACCAGAGATTTAAGACAACCAAGGAACAGCAACAGACCCTACACTTGCCAGAATTCCTTTTGTCAAACTTCCTCCACCTGCAGCTGTAGATGGTCAGCATAGCTAGTTTCAGGAGGAGGCTGATGAGGAGCTCCCTTTACTTTATGGGTAGGAAGAGAAGCTTCAGCCACAAGGCCTCAAGTTTATATGTGTACCAAGGTCTCCCTCTGACCATATAATTTGCATAAGGGGAGTCAAAGACACAGAGGAGGAGTCAGGGGACCCCAACAGCCATGCCATGAAGATATCCATGCCACCACTCCATGAACACCCTGGTGAGCAATGTAATCAGTAGTGAGTACAAGTCAGCTCACTGAGGTTCTTCACCTCTTCCTGGTGGTATGAGGTCCCACCACTGTGCCTGGCTGGGACACACGGAAAAAGAAAATAGAGTGGTGCGTAAGAGTGTAAAAGTTATCAAAGTGATGTTCAGCACTAGATTGGCTGGAGATCGTGCAGTGTACTAACATGAGACTGATACAGTATAAATCTCTTCTAAAGGGATGGAGAATTGTTTTCAGAGGTTCAGATATTGGAAAAAAATTAAAAATACACTCATCCTATATCTGCAAACAAGCCTTTTAAGAGATTGTGTACTAAACCCTGTCTCAAGGGGCTCATGTATATATAGTCATATATGCACAGACTTGATCTCATTCTCTTCACACTCCAAAATGATTGAGAGCCAATACCACTCCAGAAGCTGTGTCATCATATTAGCAAGTTCTCAGCAAGACATACCAAAGAATATCTGTCTATGCTCTGATCTGGCCTGGATACTGCAGCCCAGAAACAGTGTAGCCACAGCAGCACTGTGTTAGGCACTTTTGTATGAGGCGAAGCATTGTGTATTTGATGGCTTTGAATGTATCAGTCAGCAGCGTGGAATATGGATAGATTTTGTCCCTGTCCACCTGCCCAGAATCTGGGTCACTAGAGACGGCTGCTGCAGCATCCCTATCCCTGTTGTTTCGCTGGACCTACTATCAGCTATGCATACAGACCTGCAGCTCTAAAACCTGACCTGATGGAGCCCTCCAGCCGATTTCATGCTGGAAACCTGATGCCAGAAATAAGCTAATCTGCTAACTTCCGAGCTACTGACAAAGGCCCCATCCACCACTTACACAGAGAGTAAGGCAACAAGCAAAGCATGAAAAGGTACCTGGTTTTGTTGTTCAGCATTACATAATTCCCGCTGCAGCAATTCTACCACCTGAGTTTGTCCTAGCAGAGCTGCTTCCTGCTCCTCTAGCTTTCTCTGAAGTGTACGCAGGTTCTGTGAGAGAGACAGTGTTATATCAGTATCTGGGAGGCTAACATAAGAAGGCTAGATTTCCTGGTTTCATCCATACACCTAGTTTTCATAACGCAGTTACTTTAATAGCCTGAATAACTTCATTTTTGTTGACACTTATTCTGGAGCTCTGGTGCAGTAGGAAAAGCTCACCATTGTTTCACAAATAGGGAACTGGAGCACAATAATTTAATACTTCTTTTTAACTGTTCTTTCTTTTCAACTGATAGCAAATCAGCAGATTGAAGCTAGGACTCTCAAAGTCCAAACTAGCATCCCCAAAAAACCCAAACGATCAAATCATCTCTCTTCTCACCCCTTCTGAGTTACTTTGATGAGAACTGCTCTCTCAGGGTGTCTTCAGATTGGTAAAATTTCTTTTCCTTTCTCCTCCCATAATAAGATCATTATATCAAATATACCTGCTGCATCTCTACTTCGAGATCTGACTGGGCCACTATCTTGAGCAATTCAGCTTGGTGCTGGTGAACCTGCTCTTCTAGGAGAGCTTCCTTCTCCTGAATCACTTCCTGCAGGGAGCTCAGCTGAAAACATAAGCCACAAAATAAAAAAAAAAACAAGAAGGTTATGAGCTTGACAGACATGCAGGCTTGTTTTCAACATGCACCAGCATATTAATGTGTGTGATGAGGTCTTCAGCTTTGATAATCCTGTATGTCACCTTGGTCAAATGGTATCTTTATCCTACCAATACGTATATACTAACTGACAATATTTCAGATCCCAGAAAGCAAAACCCATAGAATTTCATCTACAAATACGCAGAATGATAAAAGATATGATTACTATATAATTACAAATTCATAAAACTTCTGGGGTTTTATTTGTATACAATGCAGCCCAATTCACAGATCAAAAGCTAAACCTGCAATTCAGAGTATTAACAAAAATCTTTACATAAATAAATACAATGTAACATAACAGCTGTTACATTATGTGCTAAAAAGCTCCTCTGCACATCCACAGTAGAACACAGAGAGGCAATGGCAGGTCTGGGAGCTGAAAGAATACTCTGCCCCAGCTATTCCAAAGCCCATCAGAGAACAGCAATGGCAGGCAGGGAAGAACCCAAATTCTGACTCAGAGGAAGGGACACCCTGTCCAGGCCCTTCCAGGGGCTGCTCCCCCGTCCTCAGAGACCCATCAGTCCCATTGTCTAAGTGTGAAACCCATTAAGATCACTTAACTTCGGAGCACCTTTTGCACCAAGGGTGGTTACTGCCTAGGGGTATAGGATTTATTATGGGGTGGAGGTGAAGAGCATTTTGGGATTGCAAAAGACTTACGGAATGTTTAGAGGAGGAACCAAAACCAGGGAAATGGATGGACCTAGGTGATTTGGGGAGGAACAAAACTGAAGAAATAGAGGGTAAGGGAATTAAAAAAGGCCAGTTGTGTGAACAGCGCTGCTCAATATGCTTGTCTGGCCATGTCCTGCACCTGATCAGCAGTCTGTCCTGTCTTCTTACTAAACACCATTTCTAACTCCTTTATTGTGGGAGAGGGTCTCTATTCGGTGTGCATTTGTGTGTGTATAGGGAGGGTCTAAGTGCTAGTAACTGGAACCAGACTGTGGGTCAAAGTCCCGGTGTGTCCATAGTGCCAGCAACTGGAGAGATTAGAGAAAGTGAACTTAACTGCCAGCAACTGCAGTGGGACCACAGGTCAGAGGGCCTGCGTGTACATGGTGCCGGAAACTGGAACAAGTGCGAGTGTGCAAGTGAATGTATGATCACTAGCAAGTATCAAGCCGGACTAGCTGGCAAGTAGGTGAAGTAGCCTGGGAGCCAGGACAGAGAGGGGATGGTGCCCAAGGGTGAGACCACAGGCAGACTTACTGGATGGACCAGGGGAGTTCTGGCCAGCTGCCAGAGACCATAGGGTCTTGGAGGTCTCTAAAGTTGAGACCTGCTTTTGTGTATATGCGAATCTCTAATGGAGCTGGCTACTAGAGAGACCAGGGGAGTCCTGGTCAGCTGTGTGCATGTGCATGCCTGTGTGTCTCTAAGAGTGAGAACACAGGGAGGCTGGCTACCAGAGGGACCAGGAGAGTCCTGCTCAGGGTGCACATGTGTATCTGTGTCTCTCTAAGGATAAGACCACAGGGGGTTGGCTACTGAAGGTGGCAGGGGAGCCCTGGTCAGGTGTGGTGGGGGTGTGTGTGTGTGCATGTGTGCACTAATGCGTGCATTTTTCTAAAAGCAAGCCAGCACAGAGGGGTTGGCTATTGGAGGGACCAGGGCAGTCCCAGCCAGCTCTGTGCACACGTGTGTGTGAGCAATGGGTCTGTACCAGCAGCTGGAGCGGAGCTTTGGACTCTGAGGCTCTGCATGTCCACATGCCAGCAACTGGGGAGACTTGGACCCAGGGGCCAGTTACTGGGCAGACTGAGTGTCTAAGCACAGCTGCTGGTGAGATCCACAATGTACATCTGCATATATTCTTATTAATCTCTCATCTGAGCTGCCATAGAGGGGAACATGGTGAGGCTGTTGGTGTTGATTGTGTTCCTGTGAGTGCTGGGTGCTTCTGTCTGTGTTATCTATGTGGCTGGCCATCTATATACGTATACAGGAGTTGTACATGCGCGCCTGCCCGGAACACATTCTCAGCCATGCCACTGGCTGGACTGGGAGGCATGGAGCTTTGGCAACCTTGCCTCTGTCAGGCTGCAGGATTTAGCCATATTCCCTAGCAGCAGTATGTCCTCAGGAACAACTGTCTCTCTTAAATTATCCAGTGACAAGATGCATGGGAATGATTCAAAACTGCATCAGGGGAGGTTCAGACTTGACATTAGGAAACATTTCTTTACCAAGAGGGTGATGACACACTAGAACAGGATTCCTAGAGAGGGGGTCAATGCCCCACACCTGCCAGTGTTTAAGAGGCATTTGGACAATGGCCTTAATAATATGCTTTAACTTTTGGTCAGCCCTGAAGTGGTCAGGCAGTTGGACTAGAGGATCATTGTAGGTTCCTTCCAGCTGAACTATTCTATTCTATCATGCTAGTGTAAGTGGTGGGGTGGGAAACACAGACACACAGATGGACAGATGAATAGAAAAATTTTTCTGTACCTGTGTTGCATACTTGATTTCAGCATCTTTCAGATTCACTTTGGCTAGAGCCAGCTGTTCCTTCAGATCCTGAACAGTCTCCTCTCGCTCCCTGAGCTGCTCTTTTAGTGCTTCGGCTTCTTCTCTATGCCCTTCCCTTGTATATTGGTTATTCTAACATTGCAAGAGGAAAGAAGTGGGAAGAAAAGAAACAGAAGAAAGTAAACTGATCAGTATTACTGGTCAATTAAAAAAAAAATTAGAATGCTACTGCACTCTTGACTCCTAACCAGATGCTTATTTCTACTACATTTCTTAATTTCTTAACTTTACATTTTCTTTGTTTCTTTAAATGAAGTTGTCCTACATTAAGTAACTATGTTCCCTATTTCTGTGTAGATATGCACAAGATGTCTTTAATTGGGAAGTGTCAAATCACTTTGGAATGGCTAATTATCCATGAATGCTTACCATATAAACTAAGGAAAATCATAGTATTAAATAAAATATAATACATAGTCTATGACATGACCACCTTGATTTATAAGGCTTTTTAATTTCACAGATTCCTCTAATACCAGAAATGACACATTTTTAAATTAGCAATAGAAGAATATTTTCCATATGACAAAGGGGCAGACATTAAACATTCTAGACTACAGAAAATGCCCATGGAAATCTCTTTAGACTAAAGGGATTTATAGCAATGAACCTGTTAGAAATAATCAAAGGGAACAAGCGAACAATCACCAGTTCTACTCCACTCTGAGGCACTAAAATCCTGTTTATGACCGTGAAATTTAAACTCGGACAACATTTCACATAAAACGTGCTTAGGCTATGTCTACTCAGACATACTAGCACACTACACCTGCACTCTTTTTTTGTCTCTTAAAGACCATCTGTATGGCAGCCAATTCTCTAATACCACAGTGGTACACCAACTTAACACAGAGTCTCATATTAGGTCCAGCATATCAACACTGTCACTGAGAGGCAGGAAAAACATCCTTCTATTGTTATCATCTCAGCACTCCCAACTGCTTAAAGCACTTAGTGCTGGGGATTTTTGACTGAATATGTAGAAAATGTATCTCTTTCCTTTTCTTTGTTACAGGTATTGGATCAAAGATCACCAATAACATATGGAGTCTATAGAGCATTTATGTCCTTTAAACCCATTCTGAAAAATTTATGAAGGCTTTTAGAAGGACTTATAAGTCAGTGTAGTAAGAATAAGTAAGAAGCTACTGTTCCTTAAAAGATGTGTCACCTACAGAGAAGGTCTTTGGAAGCAGGTAGAATAGACAGACAAGGAAAGCTTTACTTGCACTTAAGCTTAGAAGTAGAACAGGGAAAAAAAGAAACAACAGAAGTGCAGGAAGCTTTAAGCAGCCAGGGATATACATAATTTATAAGGCTGGGGCAAAGCAGTTGCTGGGGGGGGAAAGATGGGTGGATTAGTTTGCTTACTTGGGATTAGCTTTCAGGATTGGTATTTATGGTCAGATTTGGAAAAGCTTCTGATAAAGTCCTTGCACACTGGCCACTACATGGACTACCACAATTAAGGACACTAGCACAGCCACAAAGTTCCCAGAGCTCAAGCTTTCAAATATCATGTTTTTTCAAAATGTATAAATTCTTATATCTGAACATAATTTGTGTTTACCCACCTCAAAAGTTTAAGAGGAGCCTCAACTGTTCTGTATACAAATACCAACTACTTAACAGAAAGATAAAAGCTGGTATTTCGATTCTCCTGAAAATAAGGCACTCTGTTAAAAGCCCGGAAAGTAACAGTAACAATTAGATATTTAAAATACAGCCTTCCCATGGGGCCCCCATCAGGGAGAGGAAAAAAAAAAAGCCCTTTGCTATATTTATCCCTCATGATTTCCAGAAGAAACCACTAATATTCAATACCTCAGCACAACATGCAACCCTAACCTAAATTTTTCATCTTCAAATGACAGGCTATCTGTCTAGGAAACATCACCATTACTCAAGACAGCATCTACTGGGGGAAATAATTATAAATAAATAAAGGAATCTGTAGCTTCTCAGTAGGTCTAATCTTACAAGAAAGTATCTAGAAAGTGCTTTCTGGGTCAAATACATAATATTGCAGGTAACTGCCCTAACATCATTTCTCTTAAATGATGTTCTAACCCAAAACCAGTAAGGCTCTGGTCCACACCATTTCCACTGGAGACTGTATCAAGACCTCATTCCTCTAATTAGAAGGCCATTTTTTTTAATGGCAAATTTACACCCATCCATTCACCTGTCAGTACTGTCCTTTCACTTTAACAGTTCTCCCACTTTCTTGGTGCTTACCTTCCTCATACAGCTGTAGAAGGAAATATGTTTCCTCTCTGCCTTTGGTTGACTAAATAGCCAAGCTATTTTGAGTGTCTAGTAAAAGCAGCTACTAACAAGACGGGAGAATGGAAGGTCTTTTGCTGCTCTCAGAATTTATCTTTCCTAATTCCAAGTGAACAGAACATGACAACACTCCACATGAGGCCTTGCCACTCTTAGTACAATAGTTGGAAGGATAACTGTTCGCTTTACATAAAAAAGAGTAGGCCTCTTTTTAAAATCTGTATCACACTGATTAACTGATGATAAGCTTTCTCTCATTTTGCCTTCCTCAACTGATAAATTTGAATTTTGAAGCAAGAACGCTCATTAGTCCAGAGCAGCAAGTTTACACAAAGTAATGTAACAGCACACATGCTACATATGAATAAGCTAAAAAAATCCCAGCAGCAGGACAGCAACACAAAGCGACATAGCTAAACAGCTTCCAGGGCCTTCACTGTCCTCTGCAGCTGGGGGATTTTTTTCATGGCCTTGCAGTATACAGTGGCAGGATACCACAAATTCTTGATTTTGCACTTGTTAAATTTTGCTTTATTTTTATATTATGTCAATCCTCAAGATCATCCAATTCCTCCTGTATGAAAACCAAATGCTGCTTTGCATTGAGAAAGATTCTCAAGATTGTATTGTAAAGTGAATTACAGTAGCACATTTCTATGATTTTTATGATGCCATCAATCAAAAATAGTAAGCACAAGTCATGGAACCAATCTTTACTCCATTAGTAGTCACCTCTCACCTGACAGCTCTCACACTCACCCTCTAATGTTTCCTATAATCTTTTAACTTTTTTTTTTCAATGTTTCAAATAACCCTTATCTTCTCTGGTTTAATGAACATCATCTGATGTCCTGCAATCTGTTTGGACTTCTATCACATTTCCCTTGCCTAATATTACTAACTTTTTAAAGAAAACTATGCCGTCAGCAGAACAACTTTAAGTTTTCAAAAATTACCAGCTCCGATGGGAGTTTCTAGCTACTAACTAATAGCTTCTTTAATGCCTTGGTACAGGACACTTTCCCCTCATTTTTTACCTAGCTTTACACAATTATGGCTTGTTAACCATAAAACTTTGTGGTGGCACAGGAAGCTACATGGCTGGAAAAAATATATATATATATATTTTTTTACATTGAAGTTATTGCCTTTCAATTTTAATGACCTCCTTATTCTTGTATTTCAGCCAACCTTCCCTCTCCTTTGCTGTACTCACAAGACAGATAACATTTTGGAACTTACAGCTCAGATACACGTGTGATTTCTGCAGGAAAGAACTTAGCTACAACAGATTACTGAAGGTATGCAAAGTGAAACTGGCCCATACCCTTGAGGAGATCAAGTTGTGCACTCCAAGGGCATCTGCAGTACAAGGAAGCTGGACAAGACCGGCTTCCTACAGCATAGACATCCTTGCTGGAACTATGAATGTCCTGCTAACAAGAGAGATAGGACCTGCTAGCTCACTGGGACCTAAAATGTAGGGTGGCACCAGATTATCAGTAGAGGCTAACATCTTTTAAGTAGCTCTGTTCTCCCAACCTTGGGATACACTTGCTCTTCTGGTAAGGTCTGTGCAGGCAATGGTGATCCTTTCTCCGTCAGTTCCTCAATGCGTTTGTTCAGAGAGGCCAGTTTGGCTTTGGCCTGAAGTTTAAGCTTCATCAGTTTAGCATCTGCAGCCTCTCGCTCTTCCTGTAAAAGAAGGATACAAACTGACTGCATTTAAAATTCCAGTGCTATCACCCTGAAAGCACCACTTGGAAAAGTTACATAATTTGTAAGTTTGCCGTTCTTTGTTCAAACCTGCCTCCCCAGTAACAGTGCTAATTAAAACACATCCAAGAAACAAATTTGCTCTGAAACACTATACACAGCAAAATAATTGGCTTCTGCTCTAGTAGAATCATAGAATCGTTTGGGTCGGAAGGGACCTCTAAAGGTCATCTAGTCCAACCCCCCTGCCATGGGCAGGGACATCTTCAACTAAATCAGGTTGCTCAGAGCCCCGTCCAGCCTGACCCTGAATGTTTCCAGGTACTTTCCAGTACTTTCTCTTCAAGGGATAGATCACTCAAGGGACTTCTCCTAGCAGTTAGTACAAACTCAGTTTGACTTCCTCTACTACATGCAGTCCCTCAACACTATCTCAAGTAACTGCACTTTCGCTCATGTCATGCCTTAGGGTATGCAATATGTATCTTTGGTTATGTGCCATAAAAACACTAGACTGCTGGGTGACTGCAGCACAGCCTATTCTGTCTCAAAGACTCTGAAGTAAGGAAAGAAAAACCTCACACAAAAGATATTGGTATTTATTAGAGCCACCAGGAATCTGCATGGGCCTTGATGAGTTCCAAGACAAAATGCTACATAACTTGGATGTAACTTATCTACTCTAGAAGGAATTACCCCTAAGCAAAATGAACAGAAGCTATCCTACACCTCTTGGGTTAGGGTCCATTCTTTGGATTCCAACGGTTCTCTGGAACTGATGCATTTAGTAGTGCAGGCATCTCAAATGTTCAAAAGAAACCAAAGACTGGCTTGCACAGAAAGCTGAAGCAGCATTTTACTCTTGCTCCCAGGTCCCTGGTGAAAGAAATGATACCTTGAGTACAGTTTCTTTTTGCTGGAGCAGGGCATCCTTTTCTCGGATCAAATCCTTCAGCTGAACAACTAGTTTTTCTGTTTGGGCTAGGCGCTCCAATAGCTCCTCAGGTGCGTCCTCCATGCTTTCTGCTTCTGGCTCTAAAGCTTGTACCTGAAACAGTGAAATGAGTGCTCTGGAGGAAAAAAGTCTAAACAGACTGCAGCATAGCAAGCATCCAAATGATATCTTCAGCTCCACTCCTAATGCTGCACTCTGTTCCTTGCAAGCATTTCATGTAGCCTATAGAACTATACACAATTAGGTGAAACCAGGAGGAAAGCTCAGGATACCCATGAGCCAATACACAAAAAAAGAGCAGCTTTGCTGAACACAACACCAGCAAATCTGAAATGAGTGGCACTGGAGAGACTTTACCACTCACACACTATCTACTGTCTCAAGTACCAAAGGGCAACATACAGATCAAGCCTTCCACTGTCACCCAATCATGCAGAGCACCCCTTTCTGCTACACAGAATTGTTAGTACTCTTAAAATTCTTTCTTCACCTTAATTTTAGTTTGTTTTCTAGGATCACCTTGAGATGTGGAAACTAAGGAGATTATGGTCTGCCCGACAAAACTGCTGACTTAAGAGGTCAGGAATATAGGAGAAGCAGAGTGGAATGACAGCTTAGTCTAGTGCTCAGCAATGAAGAAGCAGGAAACAGTTCTCACTGCAGTCAAATGATTCACACTCCCCAAACTAACTCTTAGTAAGATCTGAAAGATCTTATAACTTACAGCAATAGAGGATTCAGTAACTGCATCTCCATCATCACCTGACAGCTCTTGTAAAACAGTACTTGCTAAACCTGACAAACGGCTCAGCATCTTCAGCCTAAAACAAAACAAAGAGTCGGAATACAGTTACAGAGTCAAAACTGCTAAGAATAATAACCACCCCTTCATGCTGATCTCTAACGTTATAGAGGTGACCAGGTTTACAGGGAATACAACTCCTCTTCCAAGAGAGAAAAGCCAAAGTAAAACCTCAGGAATAAAGAAATTATCATATTAACAAAATCAGTCAGACTCTCTGAACATAAAAGCAGAGGATGTGCTGGTAAGACACATGAAGAGATCTTCACCACTCTACATATATGATTGAAAAATACATTTTTATACCAGATTTCAAGTCAACCTCATAGTTCATTCTTGATCTTTCTTAACAATGACATTACAGAACCATGATCTGTTCAGTTTACTCAAAAGAAGAGTAAGTGATTCTTAAATGAAGTCACTTCCTTACAGGCCAAACATGGACTGTAAATATATAAAAGAAGCTTTCTGTTAATAAGTAGTGCAAATGGTGAACTCAGCCCTGATGTTTGCTAAGTAGATGCAAGTGTGTCACATTAGGGAGATGATAAGACCTCTGCATGTCACGTATGTGACAGGGCAGGACCTTGACATAGGGGAATAGTCTGGAGAGGGCCTATATTCCCTGGCTGCTGCTTAGCATACCTTCTTTCCTTTCCTTGAAATTCAGGAACCATCCTGATCCAGCAAGTGGAGGTGAAGAACCAGAAAAATGCAACAGTACCAGCCAGCAATACATAATTCGCCATTTTGGGGAGAGTGGCAGATTAAGTTCTCCATTATTAACCCAGACAATGGGATGCAATCCACCTCAATAAGTTCACCAAATTCTAATAAGCAGTTGATAAACCAAAGTATAGAGCTGCCAATCAGAGGGATCTCAAAAGGCTAGAGAAACAGATGGATAGAAACATCATGAAGTTCAGAAAAGGCAAATACAGAGCCCTACACCTGGGATGGAACAAACATGCAGTAGTACAGGCTAGGGACCAACTGGCTGTAAAACTGTATTGCAGAAGACAACCTAGGGACACTGGTGGATAAGCTCAACATGAGTCAGCAGTGTGCTCCCATGGTCAACTATATACTGAGTTGTATTAGTAAGACTGCAGCCAGCACGTTGAGGGAAGCAATTATTCCTTTCTATTCAGTACTTGTAAGACTACATCTACTAAGATTTGAAGTACAGTGTCCACTTTCAAGCTCCCTGATACACAAAAATGACAGGGACAAACTACAGCAAGTACAGCAGAAAGCTCCGAGGATGATTGGGGGTTGGATTACAAGGCATATGGAGAGGCTAAGAATGCTGGGCTTGTTCAGCCTTGAGAACAGCGGGTAAGGAGGGGGATATAATTGCTGTCTTCCCTATAATCGACTATTAGGTAGCTAAAGACAGAACCAGACACTTTTTATGAGGTGCACAGCAGATGGACACGAGGCAATGGACACAAGTTGCAGCGTAAGAAATTTCAATCAGAAAAAAAAATATGCACAGGAAGATCATAAAAAATACTGGAATAGGCTCACAGCAACCCGATCTAACTTTAGTTAGCCGTGCTAAGAGCAGAGGGTTTGACCAAATGAACTCCCAAGGTGCCTTAAGACCTAAATCATTCTAGTATTCTGTGGGGAAAGGTCGAATGTGACACTTGACATATCTCTTAACAGAAAAGCTATAGATCTGTCCCAACTGTAAGTCCATGCCTGTAAATGGCAAAATAATTTGTACAAATGTAGAAGAAACTCCCATAGTGCAAACTGAAACTAGGCAAACTCACGTTAGCCATAAGGTCGTTTACATTACAATAATTATCTCCTTCAAATGGAATCTTTTAATATGACAAGATGTCTCTGTTTAGCTAGAAGTAGGCTTCTAAAGCTGGCTACAATGATCCACTCATTCCTGACCTCCTTTATCTTAGTAAGCAAATCTTTGGTCTTAGATTGCCACTTAAAGTGTGGAAATATTGACAATGGAGAGAACAGTAGTGCATTATTTTTCTGTAGCAGTCACACCTTCTAACCGCCTGATTTTGCGGAAGTAGAAAATGTCACAATGCACATTAGAGTATCAATAGCGGAAAAGGGCACGTGAACACCAACCTCTTTTATGCACCGAACAGCTCATAGGTCTGCTTATTCAGTAGTAAAGAGGTTTCCAAGGCAGAGCAGTCATACACAGGTCCTTAACGCCATTCTTTTTTATCTCTTGGGTACTGACAGGCTGCATGAACCAAGACTCTTGAAGGAGGGGAAAAAAAAAAAAAAAAAAAAAAGGAGGAAAATAATTTATCCAACAGTAAAGAAATAAGCCCATTCTTCATCCTGCACGGTACACTTTGGGATTATTGCAGTCAGTCATTTGCAATAAGCATAAAAAGTGAAAAGTCTTCCCTGTTCGGGAAACTGGATTTCTCCTGTTCTTGCAGAGACATGCCCTGGTTTCTTATGCTGTATGGCATTAGCTTAGTCTCTTCAGCCTACAGAATAAAATGCTTGACAAGCAGTTAGTGAAGCAAAAAGACATGAGACAAGAAGCCAGGCTCACAGAGCCTCTTGCAAGAGTTCTAGAGGATGAAACTACTCAAGAAGCATACTGTCAGAAAGCCAGGATTGTCTACATTCTTTATCAATACAATAGCCAGTGAAAAAAGTACTAGTACTTTGCTTACTTCTCAGCTGGCCCCGGGTGAGACAGAGGCATGGAATTCCAGAATAATATAGTTTTACAGTTCCTACTACAGAAATTTCATCTGTCAACATCAACTGTTCACCAAGCTGGTAATATAAAAGACTCATTTAAAGACCTGGAATCCCTGGTTCACTATAAGAATAATCAAGTATTTATAGTTTTGTAAACCATCACCCCCACAATAGCCCAATGAGGAACAGAACCTGCTGTCTTGACAGTGGTAAAAGCGCATTTTAGAAATCAGTCATCCAAATTTAAAAATGCCTCTTTCTGACTGTCAGCAATATTTGAAGAGGATGGATCGGATCTTCCTATTGACCATTAGGCCACAGCTTCTTGAAGTCACAAATGCACAAGACATGGTTGAGATGTGACATGAGGTAATATAAGATAACATGATTTAGGATTGACAGAACCAGTAGATGAATTATTAGAAGTGGTATTAGAAATATGGAAAAAAGTAGAATCTAGGCATCTGCAGACATCCATTGTAACCAGAAATATGTATGGAGCTCAGCACATACCTGCATGCTACAGGCATTACAATTTCAAGCATGTGTACATGGACTATGTTAAGAAAAGATTCCCTGGCCTTTGTCCAGGTTGGCTACATTAACCTGATACTGAACTCAAACTAATATGCCTTGCTGGGCTTGGCTCACAGTTGGCCTCCTCAAAATGCAAACAGGAACTGTGGCTTTTCTGCACCTATTTGCACAGGCATGGACTTTAACAACCTGAACTCAAGTCTTATAGATTCACATCTTTTGAACTCACTTTTAAATTATATTCTCAGGTGAGCTGAATATGGCAAGGGATGTGAAAGGGAATGAAAAGTGATTCATATAAACAGCAAAAGGAAGCCCAGGGAAAACATGGGACCACTGCTAAATGTGTCAGGGGCCCAGATCACAGAAAAGGCTGAGGTACTCACTGTCTTCTTTCCCTTCAGTTTTTAGTGGCAAGACCAGGCTTCAGGAATCCCAGTCCACCGACACCTTATGGAAAGTCTGGAGCAAAGACTTACCTTATGTGGAAGAGGACCAGGCTAGGGAGCAAAAACTGGTCATACACAAGTCCACGGGGCCTGACAGGATGCACCCAGAAATGCAGAGGCAGCTGGATGCACCCTCAGCAACTCCGCAGCTGACACAAAACTGGAAGGAGTGGCTGATACCCCACAAATGGGTGTGCTACCATCCAGCAGGACCTGGAAAGGCTGGGGAAATGGGCCAACAGGAACCTCATGAAGTTCAACAAAGGGAAATGCAAACTCTTGCACCTGGGAAAGTATAACCCCATGCACCAGTACATGCAGGAGGCAGACCAGATGGAAAGCAGCTCTGCAGAGAAGGACCTGGGGATCATGGGGGACAACAAGCTGTCCATAAGCCATCAATGCACCCTCATGGCAAAGGCCAACAGCATCCTGGGCTGCATTAGGAGCATTGCCAGGAGGAAGGTGATCCTTCCTCTCTACTCAGCACCAGTGAGGCCACATCTGGAGTGCTGTGTCTAGTTCTGGGATCCCCAGAACAAGAGAGGTGGGAACTTGTTGAAGCAAATTCAGTGAAGGACAACAAAGAGAAGGCTCAGGGAGGATCTTATCACAGAATTACAGAATGGGTGAGGTTAGAAGAAACCTCTGGCGGTCATCTGGTGCAAACCCCCTGCTCAAACAGGGCCACCTACAGCCAGTTGCCAGGACCGTGTCCAGACAGCTTTTGAATATCTCCAAGGATGGAGGCTCCACAACCTCCCTGGGCAACCTGTGCCCGTGCTCAGTAATGCACACAGTAAAAAAGCGTTTCCTGATGTTCATAGGGAACCTCCTGTGTTTCAGTGTGTGCTCGTTGCCCCTCATCCTGTCACTGGACACCACACGAGCCTGGCTCAGTCTTCTTTGAACCGTCCCTGAGAATAAATCCAGGAACAAGCATAACATAGCTTTAAATACTGTCCCAAAACCAACAGTCCACACACAAGGTGGTAGCTGTCTTCTGCATTAGCATCAAGGACTTGTGGCAGGAGTACCCTGGTGCTTGCACTTTGTATTTACTTCTGAGCTTATAGCAGGAAAGCATTATACAACGCTGGCCAATTTCCTCATAAACAGAAGTAGACGAACACAAAAAGACAGAGGTTATTCTGTGTTCCACTGCCTCACCCAAATAAAGTAAACAATACAGCTCTCAGAAACAAGACTATTGCTCTTCCAGGGCCATACTGACTTTGGTATAGACTTCCATTTTTGTAATTAATAGCAGAACACAAAAGATCTGCACTGTGTTCATGATGTAAGCCAGTGTAGTTTGTGTTCTGGCTGTAGTTGAAAATAATGTTTTGCCCAGCATTCTTATGACTAATGAACTTTTGCTTGTGAGACTTTACTTTGAACACTGGGACTACCAGCGGTGTTCTAGAAGAGGATCCTTTACTCTGAAATATACTTCCCTTACTTACCCAAACAGCCTAAGTCCATTACTAGCCATAGGACAGTCCGCATATGAGTAATAAGCAGTGCATAAATGCATGCATTTCTATCTCTAGATATCAATTATAGGGAAGAAAGACGTGACTGTTTTTCCCTAATTTATTCTATTATAAGTTTATTATACATAAATTAAGCTTAATTCTTTGCATTTCCCTTCTTTTGAAGGCAAGCAGGCATTGAAGGCATTGCTGCTGTACACAAGCCCTGGACCAAACTTCTCACACTGTGCAGAAGGTCTCTGAAAGGGACAAGGATCGAAAGAGAGCAACAGATCTCGACCACCGCTGTCAGCCACAATCCCAGGAGCTAGCAACAACCTTCCACCAAGGGAAAGGGAAGCCAGCGCCGATGCAGCTACAGGAATGCGCGGTTGCCCTGCCAGTCCCGCGGATTTACCGACGAGAGCGAAGTTGACCGCCTCCAACGGGCCTCACAGAACAGAAACCTTCCCAGGACGGGCTCCGCGGCCGGTTACATCTGGGCACCGCACTCGGACCGCCGGCGAAAGGCAGCACGGTCGCAGCATTGGCACCGGCTTGGTGAGGCCGGGCCGGGCCGGGCCGGGCCGGGCCAGGCCACGGAGTCCGGAAGAGAGAGGACCGCCGCCGGCCCAGCCCGCCCCACTGTTCCTCAGCGCCTTGGACCTCAAGAAGCTGCGAACCCGCCCAGGTTCCCTGGGCCCTGCAGGCCAGCAGTGCCGCTCCCAGCGGGGCTGGCAGCGGTGTCCCAGCGCTGCACGGCGGAAGGACCCCGGTCTGGGACCACCGCCGAGAGCCAGGCGACAGCGCCGACCCCGCAGACCGCACGCAGCGGAAGGACAACACCGAGAGGTGGAGGAGAGGCACTGACCTGCCGCCGACCCCAGCGACGGCTCCGCTGCTGTAAAACCAATCCCGCCCCCAGCCACCTCAGCACCGGAACACGCCGCGGCAGCTTCCGCCTCTAGCGCGGCCACGCCTCCCCGCAGGAGGACAGCCAGTCAACTACGGAGACACGAAGATAGACGTGATCATCAGCTAGTTGCGACGAAGCAGCCGCCTCGGCGCCATGGTCGTCCTGACACATGGCACAAAATCACCAATCCCGAGTAGGGTTTGGGGACCCGCCCAATAACAAGAAAGCAACCAATCAGCCAAGGCTTTCTGAGACATATTTAGGGGTGTGGCGAGCAGTAGCCGGGGTAGTGTGTCCGGTTTGCGCGCGTAGTTGGGCGTTGCCACACTGCCGGGGAGCACCGTAAGTTCTGCAAAGTCACGGAATGGTTTGGGTGGGAAGAGACCTTTAAGGGTCATCTAGTCCACCCCCCCTGCCATGGACAGGGATATCTTTTCACTAGATCACGTTGCTCAAAGCCCCGTCCGACCTGATGTTGAATGCTTCTAGAGGTGTCTAATCTAAACCGACCCTCTTTCAGTTTAAAACAGTTTCCCTTTCTCTTGTGTTGTGGTTTACCGCTCGCTCACACACACACACACACATTCCCCCGCCGATGGGATGGGGGAGAGAATCGGGGAAAAAAAAAAAGTAAAATTCATGGATTGAGATAAAGACAGTTTAATAGGACAGAAAAAGAAGGGAAAATAATAATAATGATGATGATAAAAGAATATACAAACTAAGTGATGCACAATGCAATTGCTCACCACCCGCCAACTGATGCCCAGCCAGTT
>NW_008825606.1:139504-141039 GCF_000699105.1 Pygoscelis adeliae
GGGTCAGCTGTCCTGGCTGTGCCCCCTCCCAGCTTCTCACTGGCAGGGCATGAGAAGCTGAAAAGTCCTTGACTTAGTGTAAGCACTGCTTAGCAGCAACTAAAACATCAGCGTGTTAGCAACATTATTCTCATACTAAATCCAAAACACAGCACTATACCAGCTACTTGGAAGAAAATTAACTCTATCCCAGCTGAAACCAGGACACCTGTCACTACAGGCCTCGGTAAAAAGTCTTTCTCCATCTTCTTCTAAGCCCCCTTTATATATTGAAAGGCTGCAGTAAGGTCTCCCTGGAGCCTTCTCTTCTCTAGGCTAAATAACCCTAATTCTCTAATTCTCTCAGCCTTTCTTCACAGGAGAGATGTTCCAGCCCTCTGACAATTTCCATGGCCTCCTCTGGACCCGCTCTAACAGGTCCATGTCTTTCTTGTACTAGGGGACCCCAGAACTGGACACAGTACTCCAGGTGGGGTCTCACCAGAGCGGAGTAGAGGGCAAGAATCATCTCCCTCGACCTGCTGGCCACAGTTCTTGTTATGCAGCCCAGGATATGGTTGGCTTTCTGGGCTGCAAGTGCACGTTGCCAGTTCCTGTCCAATTTTTCGTTTACCAGTATCTCCGAGTTATTCTCCTCAGGCCTCCTCTCAATCCATTCACCTCCTAGTCTGTATTAATACTGGGAATTGCCCCAACCCAGGTGTAGGGCCTGCACTTGGCTTTTTTGAACTTCATGAAGTCTGAGCAGTGCAGCCTCCCTCGCCTCCCAGCTGTCTTCATCGTGTGTTAGCATATAGATTCGAATGCACTCGTATTCCTGCTTCTGATGTGACCATGTAGTCTTGTCATAGGCTCTGTACTGAGTTCGCAAGGCCTCAGGACTAAGGCTTGCCAGGCCTGCTCTGAGTTTTTCATGACCAGCCTGCAGTTTTGTTTCACTTGGTTTAGCTGTGAGAGCAATTTCTCTAATTACCAGGTATCTATGGCTAGTTTATTTTACTTATGTATCCTTATGTGGTACAAACATGGTTTTATATAGGTAGTATTAGCAAGCTGTTATTCTAGGTAGAATGAGATATTTACAACTCTAACACAATCATAGAATCATAGAATAGTTTGGGTTGGAAGGGACCTCTAAAGGTCATCTAGTCCAACTCCCCGGCCATGGACAGGGACATCTTCAACTAAATCAGATTGCTCAGAGCCCCGTCCAACCTGACCTGGAATGTTTCCAGGGATGGGGCATCCACCACCTCGCTGGGCAACTTGTGCCAGTGTCTTACCACCATCAGCGTAAAAAATGTCTTCCTTATATCTAGTCTAAATCTACCCCCCTTTAGTTTAAAGCCATTCCCCCTTGTCCTGTTGCAACAGGCCCTGCTAAAAAGTTTGCCGCCATCTTTTTTAGAAGCCCCCTTTAAGTACTGATAGGCTGCAATAAGGTCTCCCTGAAGCCTTCTCTTCCCTAGGTTGAACAACCCCAACTCTCTCAGCCTTTCTTCACAGGAGAGGTGTTCCATCCCCCTGATCATTTT
>NW_008825606.1:141272-148384 GCF_000699105.1 Pygoscelis adeliae
ATCCCCCAGCCTGTATTGATACCGGGGGTTGCCCCGACCCAGGTGCAGGACGTTGCACTTGGCCTTGTTAAACCCCATGAGGTTCACATGGGCCCACTTCTCGAGCTTGTCCAGGTCCCTCTGGATGGCATCCCGTCCCTCTGGCATGTTGACCGCACCACTCAGCTTGGTGTCATCTGCAAACTTGCTGAGGGTGCACTTGATCCCACTGTCTATGTCATTGATGAAGATATTAAACAGTACCGGTCCCAATACGGACCCCTGCGGGATGCCACTCATCACCAATCTCCATCTGGACATTGAGCCATTGACCGCTACCCTCTGGATGCGACTATCTAACCAATTCCTCACCCACCGGACAGTCCACCCATCAAATCCATACCTCTCCAGTTTAGAGAGAAGGATGTTGTGGAGGACCGTGTCAAAGGCCTTACAGAGGTCCAGCTAGATGACATCTGTAGCCCTTCCCATGTCCACTGATGTAGTCACTCCATCATAGAAGGCCACTAGGTTGGTCAGGCAGGACTTGCCCTTGGTGAAGCCATGTTGGTTGTCTCGAATCACCTCCCTGTCCTCCATGTGCCTTAGCATAGCTTCCAGGAGGATCTGTTCTGTGATCTTCCCAGGCACAGAGGTGAGACTGACTGGCCTGTAGTTCCCTGGATCCTCCTTTTTTCCCTTTTTAAAAATAGGGGTTATGTTTCCCCTTTTCCAGTCAGTGGGAACTGATGTACAATATCTGATAATATAATAACTGATCTACAGTGATGTAGAATAGAGAAATACAGGCCTGGTAAAACAGCTGAGGTCTTGAGAAGTGGAGACACAGGATTTGGCATAGAGGAGAACAGACATGGGATGATAAGCGATGGAGCACAGGCTTTGTGCTGGAGACCCCATGGCTATAAACAACTAACGATTAGTTAAAAAAACCTAATGATTAGTTAAAAAAATGCAGACCCAGAGCTGGACAAAACTGGTTTTGAGGGTAACAAAATAAACCTATCTAAGATGTTCAGAGTATAGGCACCATATACAGTATATTCAAATGTAAATGTAAAAAGAAAGAGAAAGGTGTAAATTTATGTTAGCAAACATATATACATGAGCCTAAGTGGAAGGAAAGAGAAGGGAAAAAAAAAAAAAGAGAGAATGAGGAAACCATTAACAAGAACACCACATTCCTCCCAGTGAAGGACTTCAGATGCTGACAACTTGCCATGACACCCCCGCTCCGCAAACATCAGAGTGAACCACAGATCTTAATATCCAGAGGAGCAGCAGTCAGGTGAGTGCAACACCAGAAAAGGCATAGAAACTAAGTGTGTGTGTTGCAATTTTAATTGTATTATTGCTATTAGTGCAACTTTTTTCCTGTATATAAGTACTCGACCTACATTATTTTTCTTTGCTTTTCTGTAATTAGACCTAGACTAATGATGACTCTTGAACTAGACTGTTAAAATTTCTATTATACTAACAATAAGTTCTTGGCTTTACATATATATGTAAAATGGTTTGGCTGATACTGTAGAAGGAAGGGATGCCATCCAGAGGGACTTTGACAGGCTAGAGAGGTGGGCCCGTATGAACCTCATGAAGTTCAACAATGCCGAGTGCAAGGTCCTACACCTGGGTTGGGGCAATCCCAAACATGGATACAGGCTGGGTGATGAGTGGATCGAGAGCAGCCCTGCAGAGAAGGACTTGGGGGTATTGATGGATGAAAAACTGAATATGGGCTGGCAATGTGTGCTCACAGCCCAGAAAGCCAACTGTATCCTGGGCTGCATCAAAAGAAGCATGGCCAGCAGGTCGAGGGAGGGGATTCTCACCCTCTACTCCACTCTGGTGAGACCCCACCTGGAGTACTGTGTTCAGCTCTGGGGGCCCTAGCATAAGAAAGACCTGAACCTGCTTGAGCGGGTCTGGAGGAGGGCCACAAAGATGATCAGGGGGCTGGAACACCTCCCCTGTGAGGACAGGCTAAGAGAGTTGGGGTTGTTTAGCCTAGAGAAGGCTCCAGGGAGACCTTATAGCAGCCTTCCAGTACTTCAGGGGGGCCTACAGGAAAGATGGGGAGGGACTCTTTATTAGGGAGTGTAGTGACAGGATGAGGGGTAACAGTTTTAAACTGAAAGAGGGTAGATTTAGATTAGATATTAGGAAGAAATCTAATTCTTTACTCTGAGGGTGGTGAGACACTGGAACAGGCTGCCCAGAGAAGTTGTGGATGCCCCTTCCCTGAAGTGTTCAAGGTCAGGTTGGATGGGGCTTTGAGCACCCTTCCTGGAAGTGTTCAAGGTCAGGTTGGATGGGGCTTTGAGCAACCTGATCTAGTGGAAAGTATCCCTGCCCATGGTGGGGGTGGGGGGGTGGAACCAGATGATCTTTAAGGTCTCTTCCAACCCAAACCATTCTATGATCTATGATTCTGTATATAAGGCATACTTCCTCTTTGTCCATGAACAAGATTTTGAAATGTAACACTGAGTTCTTAGTTTAAGAATGTTTAGTAATGGTGTCTAACAGAGATAGAAATCCTCCATCTCCTTTACCTACTGTCCTTCTTAAATGGATTAATGGTGATAATTTTCAAGGCTCAGTTACGCTAGTATCTCACTACATTTCAGTAACACAAACAGTTTTTTAATGGTCTTAATAATGTTTATCTGCAGCTTCAGTGTAAGTAGCTGAAACATATTTATACATAGTCTTGTTGCATTGATTTAATATGCTCTTGAGAAAGTGAATTTGAGGTGGTACTACTTACAGCATTATATGATGCTGGCCACAAAAGATAAGCACATGGACTGTTTAGCACTGTTCATTGTTTCAGGATCTAAAATTACTTCTCTTTGTTTTATTATAAAATGTTTATGGGTTTGGATTTTTATTTTTTTAAATTACGCTACAAAAATAAGCTATTACTGTATTTTAACAGATACAGGTTTGTGAGGATAAAGCGTTGGGATGACAACCATTCCTAAGTAAAGGTGGTGATTACCTCTGATTCATCTGTGCTATTGTTAGGAGTTGTCAGATCTGGTGGCCTGATAGAGGCGAGGCTGCTACAGCTCCATGCCCCCAGGTTCAACCAGTTGCAAAGCTGAGAATGTATTCTTAGTAGGCACACACACAAACACATGTATACAACACATATATACATATGCACCCAGCCAGCAACACAAACAGAAGCACCCAACACTCACACAAACACAAAGAGCACCGATGGCTGTATTCTGTCCCACTCTCTGGCTGATCAGGTTGAAAATCCATCAGTGGGAAATAGACACATATACACAATGCACATCGCTCCAGTATCTGGGCTTAGAAACTCAGTCTACCCAGTAGCTGGCTCTGGATGAAGTTGGGACAGGGGCTTCATTTCTCTTACTGGGTTATTTGGGTTCCCCAGCCTGTGGTTGTCTCTTTTTGCTCCTTCCTGTTTGTGCAGATGAGCCTTTTATGGGTTGATTGCACTTCTGTGGTGGTTCTGGGATTAGCCAGGTCAGGGGATTATTTGGGTTCCCCCACCTGCCATTGTTCCTCTGTGTCCCTTTGTGTGTGTGGAGATGAGCTTTTTCCCACATAGCCTAACATTTATGATGGGCTACTTCTGTAACACTTTCTGGTCCTATACACCAAGTTATCTAACACTTCTATTTGAGAAGACAGACTCTCAAATCCAGTTAGAGGAGCAGATCTGTACTTCACCTCAAATCCCACACTTTGTAGCCTTTTCCTCTTCATGTATAATTATATCAAGGTTAAAAATAGGGTAGTGTACCAAACCAGTATAGCTCCTGATGCCAGTGTCTGATTAACCTTCTCACCCTTTCTGATTTGGCTCCTGAAATAGCAGTGATTTGCTAGATTACCTTGCACCTCCTTTCTATTCTGAGACGACTGTTTATATCATTGAAACTTTCAGGTTTGTAAATCAGCCTCTAAGCAGATTAACATTTATAATTGGCTTGTGGAAAATTAGATCCCTCACTTAACTGACACTGATATCAAACATGGACAGGAGCAGATGGGCAGTGCTGTAAGAGCAACAGGAGGAAGAGGATCATTCCTGTAGCATCATTCTTCTGACCACGCATACACATGGGGAACAATAGCAGCTCCACAGTGGATGATCTGCAGGCTGTTGAGATCCACCACTGGTACAAAAAGTTCATGATGGAGTGTCCTTCTGGACAGCTGACAGAGCATGAATTTAAGCAGTTCTTTGGGCTTCGAGGGCTGGATCCAGAGGCCAATGAGTACATTAAGCAGATGTTCCGCACGTTTGATATGAACAAGGTGAGTTCTCCGGCAAGGAAATTAACTGCTTCGTACTACTTAAAAGCGAACCAACTCCTGCACTTTTAGAGTCCTTGTTTTCTCCTACAAACATTGGTGTGGAAAGCTGCTGAGGGACATTAACGTAAAGTAGCTAAACGCAAGGAGCAAATTAATGTGCATAGATAATGACATAGATAACATAACCATAGGTAATAACTCCTTATTATCTACCTACCTCGTGCAAGTTCATCTTTGAATTTTGAAAATTCCTTATTGTGTATTAATTGACTTGGCCTTGTTTGACTAGCAAAATACTAATGAAAGGAGATTTCATTCTTATTTTTATTCTTATATGTTCTTATTCTTATTATTCAAAAATATATCTGTGTTAGATATTAGAGACTACAGGAATCAAGCACAATAGAAATTATTATAACATTCACAGAGGAAGTATTTTCCATGTATTTGGCAGCTGAAATTAATACTGCATACAGCAGTAGCTAGGAGGTAGATAGTATTCCTCGCTTTGACAGGTGACCACCGGCTGTCTCTAAGGTAAGAAACAGTAGCCCCCATAATTCCTTTAAGCATGCAATGCCCCTCACTTCTGCCTGTTTTTTACTCATATATACTTAAGACTACGCTTGCAGGCCTGTAATCTCAATGACAGAGAAATTTGGTTTTATGGCAGCCTGGGAAAATTCAGCTTTGCTCTCTGGTCCAAGGTTCTGAAATGGCTAGAGCAAATGTCTGTGAGTCAGGGAGGAACTAGTCACAGAGACATGTGAAACAGCTGGAACATCACAGGGTCAATTTTGATGAAGGAAAGCCTAGGGACTGAGCAAAGAATGTTGGTTTGGACAACATGTGAGAAGGCATAAAGAGTTAAGGAATGCTAAGGAATATTACAAAATTCTTAAATGTAAGAGAGGAGCAGCCAGGCTCCATTAGGGTAGCTGAGGTCTTGTGGTGGATATAATGACTGGAAATGACTGCAAATCTCAAAGAATAACCTTTCTCATCCTAAAGTTCTCTGTGCCCAGGATGATGATAGTGATGAGAAGCAGTTTTATAAACTAAACCAATACATTTACAGTTCTTGCACAAGTCCTTCCCTTTACCTCTCTCATTTCTTGGGATGTTTAAGGACTTTAACATTTGTTCAAGGATGTTATGCATTCCAAAGTTCTCCTGTGAGCCCCATGTTATGCAGTAAACAATGTTTTAAGAAGACTCTCAAATTCAAATTTGGTCATACAAGATAAAAAGCTATCTTCTAAATAAAGTGATAGTGATCTCAAGGGGAACGAAGTAAGAGTGTGGCAACTAGTGGAGATGGACCTACATCAGCTAATCTTAGCCTGTTAATAGTTAGCCATTTAATCTAAGTTCCTTTTATAAACAAGGGCAAGGAACAAGAGCACCCAGAGGAAGAGCCACCCTATAGTAATACAGACATAGACGATGGATGGAATCATCTGCCCTCTGGACCTTCAAATTCTGAGAACTCTGCTGAGGACAAAGAGGATAAATTTTCAATAGAGTTATTTTATAAATTGCAATCATGCCCTCCTTCCCACCTTTAGAGCTGGTTATCTTTGTTTTCTGTGACTTTGCTCAATGAAGTTATGACAAACTCACATAAGGGGAGTACTACAATGATCCTGAATGAATATTTTAAAATGTTGTGATCCTTGCTGTAAAACAGTAGTGCTCTGTGAGTCCACCTACATTCGCCTTTTACATATATTTATTTACATCCATTCCAGAAAGGCATCTGACTTTGTTTAAATACCTCAATAAATTAAAGTTTCATTTTTTTGCTCTGTAATTTGTTGAAGTAGTTATTCAGAATCTTTGACAGAGATATGCACTTTATTTGTTGTTTCTTTTTAACCACTTCAAATTTTAGTCAGTGTTAAATCTAGAGATTATAAAACTTTACTTGGCATTTTTCTTGCAGAGGAAACAAAGCCTTTTGAGTTTCTTTGTAGAGTCAAGAAATCGAATGTTTAAAAACCTAAATACAGAACAATTTTTCCAGCTGTTAAATCATGTTCTATGTATTTTAAAAAATATCTTCAGTCACTTTTTTTTTTAGAGAATGGAGAAGACATCTATGGCTTACTGAAATAGCAGTAGTTTCCCACAAAGGCAAAGCAGACTAGTACAGAAAACCTAAGGTAGAATTACCTTCCACTTTTCTTGCAGCCAGGGCTCTGGATCAATTTTCTCTCCCAGCAGGCCATAGGCAGTCAGCTCTGGTGGACGGAGAGGGGTTCGTTCACGCTGGCTATGAGGAGTGACAGGTTCCATCTCTGCAGGTGGCCAGCACAGAGTAGCCTAGACATGTAATAGATCATAACTTTAGGAATCCAGGTATTTAGGAGATAGAATCATAGAATAGAATCATAGAATCATTAAGGTTGGAAAAGACCTCTAAGATCATCGATTCCAACCGTCAACCCAACACCACCATGCCCACTAAACCATGTCACTAAGTGCCACATCTACATGTCTTTTAAATACTTCCAGGGATGGTGACTCAACCACTTCCCTGGACAGTCTGTTCCAATGTTTAACCACTCTTTCAGTAAAGAAATTTTTCCTCATGTCCAATCTAAACCTCCCCTGGCACAACTTGAGGCCATTTCCTCTCGTCCTAGCGCATGTTACTTGGGAGAAGAGACCGACACCCCCCTCGCTACAACCACCTTTCAGGTAGTTGTAGAGCGCGATGAGGTCTCCCCTGAGCCTCCTATTCTCCAGGCTAAACAACCCCAGTTCCCTCAGCCGCTCCTCTTAAGACTTGTTCTCCAGAC
>NW_008825606.1:150017-150367 GCF_000699105.1 Pygoscelis adeliae
TTTAAGACTTCCTTCTTGAAGAACGTCCAGCCTTCCTGGACCCCTTTGCCCTTCAGGACTGTCTCCCAAGGGACTCTCTCAACCAGCGTCCTGAACAGGCCAAAGTCCACCCTCCAGAAGTCCATGGTTGTGGTTTTGCTGGCCCCCCTCCTTACTTCACTGAGAATTGAGAA
Source organism: Pygoscelis adeliae (assembly GCF_000699105.1). NCBI lineage: Eukaryota > Metazoa > Chordata > Aves > Sphenisciformes > Spheniscidae > Pygoscelis > Pygoscelis adeliae. Next base: position 150,191 of record NW_008825606.1, read on the forward strand.
TTCTGTCATTTCCTGGTCGCTAAGCCGAGGACGGCCTCTGACCACCACATCTCCCACCAGTCCTTCTCTGTTTGTAAACGGCAGGTTGAGCGAGGCACCTCCCGTGGTAGGCTCACTTACCAGCTGTGTCAGGAAGTTGTCTTCCACACACTCCAGGAACCTCCTAGACTGCTTCCC
>NW_008825606.1:150566-157946 GCF_000699105.1 Pygoscelis adeliae
TGGTATCATCATCACAATTGTTGAGCTCTATACAATCGAAACACTCCCTAACATACAGAGCCACCCCGCCGCCTCTCCTTCCTCGCCTGTCCCTTCTGAAGAGTTTATAGCCATCCATTGCAGCACTCCAATCATGAGAGTCACCCCACCATGTTTCTGTGATGGTGACTAAGTCATATCTCTCCCGCTGCACAATGGCTTCCAGCTCCTCCTGTTTGCTGCCCAGATCTTAAAGGTGGCCAGGGAAATAGCACGTGTGTGTGTGTGTGTGTGTGTGTGTGTACACTAAAGCTTTTCCCTAAGTTCAAGTCTCTGTACTATTTGTTTTTCTTTCTCTTTTAGCTGTGAATCTAAAGAGCAATAAGGTAAAACAGCTCCAGAGCCATAACTCCCCGAGTTTGTTCCTGTCACAATTTGGTTTTCATTTTCCCACAGGATGGATATATTGACTTCATGGAATATGTGGCTGCCCTCAGCCTTGTTCTCCGTGGGAAGATGGAGCAGAAATTGCGGTGGTATTTCAAGCTCTATGATGTAGATGGCAACGGCTGCATTGATCGACATGAATTGCTCAACATCATTAAGGTGAGTTCTTTCCTCTTTCCTTAAAGACAAATTCCACCACACAAGTAAGACTTTCGCTATTCCCCATATGGATGATCATGGATGAGACCTTCTTTAACAGCATTCTTTCTTTTAGCAGAATAACCCGCAATCTCATAGTCCAGTAAGCAGACTTGATAGACTCTTCTTTACCACCGCAGCATATGTTACAGCATAGCTAACTCCGTAAAATTGTTTTAGCTGCCTAGGACCTAAATTGCACTTTCCAAGATTTCAGACTCCGTGACTGTCTGTTGCAGTCTCTGCAATGTGTCCTTCATATGTCCTTTTCCCCACGCGAATAGTAGTTGGAGAGTTACTCCCAGTTTGCTTTTTAGAACCAGCTCCTAAATGTCAATGTAATAAAACATTTCTGACTCTGGCAAATAGTTTGAAGAAGAATGACTGTCAATGGAGAAGATTGTATGCAAATAGCTATTGTGGAAGGTGTGGGAATTACAGGCATAAATGTGACTTTATGAATATCTCAGTGAATTATGCTGGAAGTTCAGATTATTCTATAGAGACTGGGAAACTATGCAGGAAAAAAGATGCAGGAAAGATTCAATGACCCTAAATAATTTACATTTCTGAATAAGAAAGGTCAGAAAATTGATTTGATAAAGATTTGAAGCCTGAGTTGTCCACAAATAAAACCACTAATAAGATGTTAGTAATGCATTCTCATCTGGATATGAATTTTAGTGCTGGGCATTGAAGAGACCAAACCAAATCAATAACTGTAATAATATGCAGTCTCCTACTAGTAACTTGCAATAGACATAGTCAGACATCACAGTACAGATAGTAATTGTATAACACAGAGCTCACGAGAAACAAGTCCTGTGGGCGATAATTGGTGGCAACCAATTTACTGCTCTTTTAATTTTGTGGGTGTAGTTCAGTGTCTTTTTTGGCAGCCTTAAGAAGTAGCTGAGGTGATACTTAGTTTTAGTAAAATGGCATTTGAAAAAGAATGAAGAAACTTACCAAATATCAGAAGGTAAAACCTAGAAAATGAATAGTCTTAGAATCAATATGAAGCCTCTGGAATCACATATTTCATGGACATCCCTAAAAAAAGGAAACAATTGGGCATGGAAAGAAAAGAGAACCCTGCACTATATGGTTATGAATAACCATAATCATAGTAAACAGTAGTGAATAATGCTTAAACTTTCTCAAGCTGAAAATGAATTTCCAGTGAGCTTTAGGGAGACGCAGGACACACAGGAAGCAGTATATCAATGGAAATAGGGAAAGTAAGAATAGAAATAAATGACCATGGCATATAACAAAGGAATTTCATAATGTCAAATGCAGAGGGTGTTTGACAGTGTTTATTGGGCTTGGTGGACCATAGGGTAATAGAAAGTAGATCAATTAGGTGGATCCTGATTCTGCCATTTCTGCAGTGCTTAATCTCTACCTAAGCAGATTTAGGGTGATTCTCTGGGTTTCACTGCTCATTCCATGCTCCAGAACCATGTTCCCTTTGCACCCTTCAGTGCCAACCATAAGGCCTGATGATTTCTGCTGTTTTCCTATGATGCTGGTTCATTTGTATGGGGAAGGTACCAGGCATGACTGCCTTGTTCTCAGTCTATGCTGACAGGCTGCAGTGGAATCAGTCTATCATTTAAGGAGCCATTAGGCAGCTTCCTATTCTTGCTCTTTTCTTTTAGGCTATTCGAGCTATTAATGGTGGTGACCATGAAACTAGTGCAGAAGAGTTCACCAACCGAGTCTTCAACAAAATTGATGTGAATGGAGATGGTAAGATTCCTGTCTTTGTCATCCAACTCAGTGGGTCTCTGTGCTACATGTGCTACATCTTCACTGCTACATCCATGTCTTCCTTTCTTGATTGAACTTTATGCCTCTTCATTTTATATTTGCTTGTTATATGATTTCTCATGCAGTAATGCGTTCTCCATGAATTTTGCTAAGGCATTTTTCTCCTTGCATCGTACATAATCAGTATGACAGGATTTGTTCTCTGTACTAAGTCTCAGCTGTGTTCTGTCCACTTAAGTTTGGTAGTGGGGTTTTGGAGTGGCATTATTTTTGCCTTTTTCTATGTTGCTGTGTAGCTTATGTCAGAGTTAGAAGTGGGAAATATTAACAGATGGTCCCAGCTGCTCCTAAATATTTCAGTAGCAGGGAAAGGAAGAACTGGAATTTAATGTTGAAGTTCAGAGTTTCTTCACTGGGTCTGCTGCAGGCAGTACAGCAAGCACATGAAGTGCTATGCACCAGTCAGTCAAAAGTTGGTCAACACCACTGTAGTCGCTGTATGTCCCTGACAGGTATTTCTTTCCTTGCTACTTCATGTGCTTATTACCTACTGACATGCTCTTTTGTTATTCCGGAAGAACTCTGCCGAACTGCTTCCATGCACAAGGGCTTTTTGGCCTAGAACAGAAAACCCATTTCTGCCTGTCACAGCTTCCTTCTGTCACTTCTTTTAAACATGAAAACCAGCAAGTATGGGGCAGGCTAGGACTATGACAGGTTAGGCCAAATAGGAGGTGGCTAATCTAGCCTTATTTGTAGGAAGCTATGATCCCACTCCTTAGCTACACACTTCCTCTATTTTTTCTTATGTACCTTTTTCCTTGTGTGGGGAAAAAAAAAGGAAGCTGGAGTTGCCTGGATATCGGGGAAGTTTCACATAAGCTTAAAAAGACTCTCTGAGGCCTCTTAGTGCTTTAGAACAGTGAATATATAGTAAGTGGTCTCTAAAGTTAGATTACTGCACTCCTTTTGCTGTTCAAATGTGGATTGGCATGATTCTGATGCCTTCTGTCTGTGTCTGATACAGGTGAACTTTCTCTGGATGAATTTGTGGAGGGAGCAAAGAAAGACGAGGAGTTCATGGAGGTTATGATGAAAAGTGTGGACCTGTCACACATTGTGGCCATGATCAACAACCGTCGGCATAGTGTATAAATCAAGCTGGGAGGAAACGCTGTGCCAATAGACAGAAGGGTGTACACACACCAGAAAGGAGAGACAGCTTTTTTTAAAACAAACAAAATTTCCATAAAACGCATATGGAAGTAGGAACAGAAAGACACTGCTATCTTTGTATCTGAGTGCATGTTCCTGTACAAATATTGAAGCTCAGCCACATACATGCAGGGCAGGTTCAGAAAAACTGGATCTGGGTGTCAGTATTTGACTTGACTTCCTAAAATTTAAAGGCCAAGTTTCAGGGCACAAATTTTCTCCTTATTCTGTGTCCCAGAATGTCACTTTGCAATGGACTAAAAGTAACACTAAGTTTGTGAAGAGCACTAGCAGAACTGGATGACAGAGTGTGGAGAATTTCTGACGTGTACAAAAGATGAGCTTCAAACTGTTATCAATGTAGAGAACTATCAAAAGAATGTAACTTCCACTGTTCTGGTCATGGTATTAGATCATAAACACCACCATGTTTGTCTGTACCAGATGTGCTTGGATTTGGTAGTCTCTACAGAAGTAGCTTTTTTCATAAGATGTCAAGAGCTGAAAGAAAAATCAGTCTTTAAGGCTGACTGATAGTGACAAATCTGTTCCCAGCTGCACTGTCAGTAATGCTGCTGTTTGCAGCCTTCTGTGATCAAAGAACTCTTTACCAAACAAGTCAACAGTTTAGGAGCAGTTTCTGTAACCAGAGAAAATATGCTACTCAGTTTCCCAAAGCAGAAGATTACCTGAGAGATTGAATCTTTTTTACACTTGTTGTCCTACTACTCTCCTCTCATACAACTGAATAAATGAAGTATGTGAAGATGATCCTAATATTGTTGCTTCACACATCCTTTATTGGTCTTTCTTTCTATTCTTGGAGAGAAAGCCTAAGAAGCAAAAGAAACAACTCAGCAAGGTGACTTGTGAATTCTGCTGTTCATGTGAATACTGGAGTGAAGTTGATACTTTAGATCAGTGCTGCCACAAATGACTCTGTCTTTGTACCCAATGGGAAGAGTGATGTAGCACTGAGCAAACTGTGTCTTGTTCACTAACGTTAGGTAAGGTCACAATCAGAAGCTCCTTTGAATCTGGAGAGAGAACCAGAAGGTAAGAAGAATGCAGGAGAAGTTCAGCAGAGTGCCTATGCCATAGTCAGGCATGTTTTTCCTGTGCAGGAGGAAGAACTTGCAGACCTGTAACAAGAAGACTTTAGAGTGGATTTAATCTTGCTTATATTTAAGCTTCTGTGATGTACATGTGTATACTGAACAAAGTGTCTAGGCTTTCATCTAAATCAAGGGAGATTTAGTCAGTATTGTCACTGGAGCTTGAGAGAGAGAGAGAGAGAGTGATCATATTTAGAGTAGGCATCAACATTTTGCCAGGCGGGCTCATACTCCGGGTCCCACTGGCATGTATATGTCTGCAGTCTTAGACCTTCCAAGAGGAATCACAACCTGGGTATTGGCTAACATTGCTCAGTTCTCCAGAGGATTATTATGAGCATATGCTGTTGGACTCTGCTGTCCCTTTGGACTGACAAAGGCAGAGTGTTTTGTTCAAGACTGTTGAACCTGTCCTGTACCTGTTACAAGTCCTCAGTCTCCTGCAGTTTCATGGGTCAGTTACATGTAAAACTGCATTTTTATCATCTGACATACAGAAAAAAACTTATTTTTCATTCTTAGGAAAGTAAAGAATTTTTGTAAGTGCAGCTGACGTATTAAAGAAATCACCAAGAACTTGTAGCTGCCAGCAGTGTTGCAGCAGGCTGCTATACACAGTATACAGAATCTTCTTGATGTACATAAAGGAGAAGGGCATGTACACAATACATTCTTAAGAATAATCCTGAATATTTGTAAGCAGAGTTTAATTTTTTTTTTAATAGACGTTATAGAAAACTGGTTCTTCCTTAGCTGTCATTGCTGATGATGCTGGAACATTTCCCAGCTAAGATGCAGTTATGACATTTGTAATAGACAAAAAAACCCCAAACCGCATCATGCTATCACTACACTAAGTTGCAGGTGTGTGTTTTGTTCTTAATGTTTCTGTTCTTCTGTTACTGAATGACTTCACTCGTTTTGGCTCTGCAGCCAGTGTGTTCTTTGAGAGACCAATCCAGCAGTATATGAGCCTTTGTCAGAAGCTATGGGAAGGGAGACTGGGGAGAGACTGAGGAAATCTCTGTAAAGGGGAGATAATTGTTTTCTGACCTACTTGGCTTTCTTTGTACAGTTAAGATTAAAAAAATGTACAATAAACATATCTTGGAACTTTTCCCTTTGATAGAAGAATAGAAGAATTAGGAGGAGGAGGATAGAATCTAGAGCTATGGTTTGGATTCAGCACATTAGGGTTTTCAAATATCTCCAAGGATGGGAACTCCACAATTTCTCTGGGTTAGGGTGATGGTTTGGAGTTAGGAGTTTAGGATTAGGGAATATGGTTAGGATGCTAAGTGTTGAAGTTATCATTTGGGATTGGGTCAAGGGTTACGGTTTAGGTTGGGGTTAGAATTAGGGGGTTGGGTTTTGACGGGCTCAGGTTTGGGATTTGGGTTAATGTTGGTAGTTTAAGGGTTAGGAATTAAAGTTCAGATTAGGGTTTAGAGGTTTGGGTTGGGGGATAGGGGTTAGATTTAGGATTAGGATTGAGAGAGGGTTAGAATTTGAAGTTTGGGGTACAGTTAAGGGTCAGGTTCATCATTCAACTTCATGGGTTAGGGCTAGAGGCAGAGAGGGCTCTGGAAGCTGTTTGCAGGAGCTGTCCCAGCACTGGCTGGGACTGCAGAGTCACACCATGGAACTGGTGGTGCTGGCGCAGTTCCTGAACATCCTGTCCCAGAAGGTGCAGTGCTGGGTATGGTAATGCAGTCCTGGGAACTGCACCAAGGCTGTGGCCCTGGCCAAGGACCAGGTTCTGGCATGTAGGAGCTGCAGATGGGCAGATATTTATGTGGTAAAGGTGGGAGATGAGGCCTCCTGCACTTGTCATGGTTTGGGGACTTGCCCTGTGATTGTGGGTGTGTAGAGTGAGGGTATGTCCCATGGGCCTTTGAAATCCTTTTGCCTGTGTCCCCTTCCTCAGGCCACCATGTGGGTGATGGTGGAAGGACCCAGCATGGAGATGTCACATCCTCAGGGGGCATTTAAAAACCCTGCCTAACCCCAACACCCAGGACACGGTGGAAATGGGCTTAAAAAATGCCTTCAAATCAAAATCTAGACCTTCAGCTCAGATTTCTCCTCCCTAACTCTGAGCATTGAACAGATTTCCTGTCATCCTGGTCAGGAGAGTTCCTCCACTAGCAGGGATGGGCTGGGAGAAGGCACCTGGGAAACATCCAGACTATAGTCAGGAAGCAGGGAGGAATGCAGCTGCCAAAACAGCGGGGACCTTAATTAGCTGTCTGATCATCCTCTATCTCTCCTACAGACTCGGAGGGGGTCTGTCCATGATGTTCATTGCAATGTCATAGCATTGCAATTCATAGCATTGCATGGGGTTGTTGTGATGCAAGTGCAGGACCCGGCACTTGGCCTTGTTCAATCTCATACAATTGGCCTTGGCCCATTGATCCAGCCTGTCCAGGTCCCTCTGCAGAGCCTTCCTACCCTCGAGCAGATCAACACTCCCGCCCAACTTGGTGTCGTCTGCAAACTTACTGAGGGTGCACTCGATCGCCTCATCCAGATCATTGATAAAGATATTAAACAGAACTGGGCCCAACACTGAGCCCTGGGGAACACCGCTCGTGACCGGCCGCCAACTGGATTGAACTCCATTCACCACAACTCTCTGGGCCCGGCC
>NW_008825606.1:159736-165490 GCF_000699105.1 Pygoscelis adeliae
CATCCCACCATGTTTCTGTAATGGCAACTATATCATAGTTTTCCTGCTGCACGATGGCTTCCAGCTCCTCCTGTTTGTTGCCCATGCTGCATGCATTGGTGTAGATGCACTTTAGTTGGGCTATTGATCCTGCCACCTTTTTTGGGGGGAGAAACCCTAATTCCTACGTGACCGTTCTCAGGCACTCCCATAGTTTCTAACACATCAATAACCTTTGCGTCTTTGCTGCTGCATGGATCTTTCTTCCCTACCTCCACTGAGACAGCAGACCAAAGGACCTTGCTAGCACACTGTCCCTCAAATATTGGTATGCCACCCTCAGGCTTATCTCTAGTGAGCCTGGTTTTATCCCTTTCCCCCTTCAAATCTAGTTTAAAGCTCTTTCAGTCAGCCCTGCTAACTCCTGTGGCAAGATCCTTTTCCCCCTTTGAGACAGGTGTACCCCATCTGTTACCAGCAGGCCTGGTGTCGTGTAGACTGACCCATGATGAAAAAAAACCAAAATTCTGCTGGTGACACCAGGCTTGGAGCCAGGTATTGATCTCTGCTGGCTCTTTCTATTATCCATGCCTATAATGGTCTTAGGCCAGGGGGTGCTTTTTTTATTTTTTTTTAACTTCTCCCAGTCTCTGGGCATGCAAGCCTTCTCCGTTCTCCCAGTTGGATGGTTTTTTTCCAATGCTGTCTCATGAGGTTAGCTCTGGTTCCAGCTGTGGCAGTATGTTCCCTTGTCTTCATTTTCCCATCATCTATTTTGCACCAGTTTCTGTAGTTGTACGGTCTTCATCTTATATCTCTTTGAGTCACCACATTACACCATTGCCTGTTTTTTTTTTAATTGGCTGTCCACCCCTATTATTCCGTAATAATAGGGACTTTGGGGCTTTGTAGGTACCCCAGCTCAGGCTTCTTAATGTCTTTCTGTCTTGCACTGCCTCTGCTGTGGGCCTCTAGTCATTGCTGTTTCATCCCTCTCATGGTCTGAGTTGCCACATGGTACTATGCCATATGTCTTTGAGCGTTCTGCTTTTCTTTTATTTTACGTGCCTCTTGGGATTTTTTGTGCCTGCAGGAAGACTCAGGTCTCCTTTTGACATCCTGGTCCCTGGGGCTTACGTTCCTCTCTTTTGCCATATATCCTCACTGGTCTTTTCCCACAGTGGGGAGGGGAGCGGAGCACTCAGTTCCAGGACATCTAGAGAGCTAGGATTGGGCTTCCTCTTGTCTTTGCAGGGCCATCCCCAAAGATGTCTGGTATGTGGACCAATGGTCTGAGTCTAGACCCAGAAGGGGTGGATACACTAACCCCTTTCAGAGTGTCTCAGAGGTTAAGGTTTTTGTTTTAGCTGTATAACTGCATAAGAGGAAGCCAGCTATCTGGGATAAGGTGGGGTACACCTATGTTTTCAGGGCATATCTTAATTGCCAGACATTCTTAATTACTTTTCACACAATTTTTCCAGGTGACAAGCAAAGGGTTTGGGATGCACCTCAAGGGAATCAGGCCCGTATGTGTGGCCAAGGGTAGTGGGTGCCATTGCCAAAATGTGAAGCTGTGTTGTGGCAGAGTTCTCCAGTTACAGAGGTGCATGATGTCACATCGCTGAGTTGAATACTGTGCAAACTACTGCTGTCATATAGTGATGGGGACAGTACTGTTCTTTTCATTAATTTTGTTGAAGACTGAGAGCATGATGGAGCAGGGTATGGGGGTGTAATCTCTTCTCTGTTTTGTTAGGCAGCACAGGTGCCCAAGGGCCAGCCCGCATTAGAGAGAGGGAGTGAGGATCTCAGTTTTGACCATTGGCAGAGGAAGGAGAGTCTTTTGGAGGCCAAGGTGAAGTACAGCCATTACTCATTCAGTTTGATTTTTGGCATGGGGTGCATAGTCTGTGACTTAACAGATATTAGAACCAGGTGCCATGGTCAGACCTGGCAGAACTTTATTGCCATCTGAAGTAATGCATAATTCTGTACTGGCATTTGAATTGCTTACTCAGCATTACCTCTGGCTTCTCCTCCTTGAGCTCCTATATTGGCAAGAAGTGGCACTCTCATCAAGCGTTTGGGTCCAAGGAACTTCATTTTTGGTGTCCCAATAATTTTTGTTGGCACTGATCTTGTTCTTGTGAACATCTACTCATCTTCCAGATCTGTCCACATTTAGGTCTGCTTCCATTACAATGTGGTTGTGTTGTAAGACTTTTTGGCACTGTGTTATCTGTTGTAGCCTTCTGTATGTGAGCATTTTTCAGCAGCCCAATCTTGAATCCCATTTCAGTCACAGCTCTCGTTTGACAAAGCTGTCTGTTGACGGGTTTGCCAGCATTGCTGTCATAGCGTCAATTAAGAGCTCTTAATCCATTAGGAAACAGTATATGTCATTATGCCAGCCACAGTCCCTCTCTAGCCACATCTCTTTTGGCATTTGTGGGCCTGAGTATTTGCCAGCATTGTCAGTCTCCTCGTGTCTGAGTCACCTGGAAGTAACTGTAATTTTTGTGTGTCAGTGGGTGGTTTTACTTATTTTTGTAGTTAACAAAATAGGTCTGGCCAAGTGAGGTGCCACAGTCACAGTGAGTGGATGGCACCATCAGCCATGATTGGAGGGTGGGGTCGATCACTTGGGTTTTGTGCCTTCTTGGGTCTCTTTTGTGTTGCCTGAGAATCTACATCAGTCAATGGGATTTATTAGTTTGTTTTGTGCAGTGGGTGCTCTCTTACAGAAAGTGGTATCTAACATTCTGATGTGTTTCTTCTGCCATTTTCCCAAGACTCACCCGGCATCAAAGGTTGTGGTTCCTGAGACACCAGAGATGGATTGACTATATGAGTCGGAGCATGACATAGCAACTGCCCCTGCAGTATGGGATGGGAGCTGAGGGACATGAATGGAGCAATGTTTGCCTGTTTGGGCAGGGGTGGGAAACACTAAATCTGGGGCATGGCAATCAGGGTGGGGGGGAGAAAAGGGAAGGTTGCATACTGTTTCTTGGGTATTAATGTTTTTCTTGTTGTTCCTGGTCTTGCTGATGTGGCTGTGGCTCAGTGCAGCAGGTCAGAATGCAAAGCACAGACTGAGAAGGTTATCAGAGCACAGAAGTCAGAATGGGGACAGTTTTTGGATTGTTAGACGTCTATCAGTCAGCGTCCAGGTCATTTGCTTTGTATTGCTATTGCGGCTGAAAAGCAAGGGGCTGAATGCCAAAGGGAGACGAGCGGAGTGCTGTAAGAATGTCGGCTGGTGCATGGTGACAGAGGGAATGTGCCACAGTTGGTGCCTATATGACTAGCTTATGCTTTGTGTTTTGAAGGTGTGAAACATCTTGTGAAGCAGTATGTCTGCACTGGAGCAGAGTGAGGCAAGGTGAGTGATGAACAGCAGGCTGAAGTAGCAGTTATATCTGAGGTGTCATAGGGTTGGTGTAATTATAAGCATTCCCTGTTGTTTGGCTTTTACAGATATTGCACTGGCCTGAACACTGCAACCTTAAGAATCAGACTAAGGGTGGGTGAGCAGCCAAGGTAAAGGAGTGGGAGAGAGAAATTGCTGCATGTGGCCTGCGATTTTGGGAGACGTCTCGGAGTATGTTTTTTCCTGTGTGGGTTTTTTTTGGAGGTGCCACATGCGGTCTCAGAGGGGCAAAGCTGCACGCTGATGAGCAACCCAAGAAGGTGAGGCTGGGTTGGAGTTCAATTGCAAAGTACTGTGACGCAACTTGGTGTTTTCCTTTTAGTTTTGCAGGTGCTGTGGTGGGTTCTCTTCAGAAATGGCTGAGGGTTTGAGGTGAGGCTGAGCAGGAGAGAGGAGCAGCATGGCTGGCGATTGTTTCCAAGCACAATGATCAGTTTGTTGTTTCAGCTTTCCAGGTGCCACAGGTGATGCTGCCCACATCATTGGATTTTGGAACTGGGTCAGAGCAGGTGAGCAGAATGCTGGGGTGCTCCTGAGGAGTGCATTTTTGTGTAAGAGGTCTGTTGGCTGGCGTGACAGTGACTTAAGGTAGTCTCCTTTTGCAGATGAAGAGGAACCTGGCAATTGCAGCAACAGCCTAGTTAGCCCGTTTGGTCCTTGTTGAGAACAAAATCTGACTTCCAGCAGTCTGAAAGCTAAACTGAGGGGCAAATGATATATAGACCTGCTCTTGGTCTGATTACAAGTTATGGGTTATTATTTAGAAATACATTCACCTACTATTCCTTACTGTGTTTTTTTGGTTTTTATTTTTGCAAAGAAAGGGTGGATTTTTCGTTGATCTTTGTGATAGTATCAAATCAGGTTGCAGTAAATATGTATAAGCAAACTAGGCTACAGTGTGTACCGGACAGTATTAGAGTACTACTCTGCTAGCAATGGAGCCAGATGAAGATGCTTATGGTAAGTACTTGTTCTGCCTCAAGTTGAATGGAAAGATTCTCATGTTGAGGGTTCCTGGGCTTGTTTGTATGATTTTTTTTTTTTATATGAAACAAGTTCAGATAGTTGTTGATGAATGGGATTTTGTATACTCCTTTAGATAGCTTTTCCTACTGAAGATTACATCAGTTACAAAACTTAATCTTGCAGTTTACACATTTTGTAGCATCTGTGGCAAAATAAACTACAAAACAAGAATAAATTTGTAAGTACAAAGACATTTATCCTGTAGGTAAGATGAAAATAAAAATGCAGTTTATTATCTAATTTTTCTTTCCGAGGAATGCTCACACCCAGTGGCTGGGCTTTTTGCTAATGTTATTGAGGGAAGGAATGGCAGTGCTTTCCTCATTTCTTCTCATAACAGGGACTTGAAACTTTGTTTTTCTCAGATGTCTAACTACAAATTTACAAGCGGCAATGGTCAACAGTGGCAGAGAATTGGGTGGCATTTTCAATTTAAAAGGGAAGGAATATTGAAATTCCAGTATGTTAATGTTAATTCTGTTAACAAAACTGAAGTACCAGCTGCTTCCTCTCTCTAGATCTTCTTTCCTTTAAGTATGCTCCCCAAAGGGTTATGAGGCCATGCTGTATATCTTTTCTGTTCTTGCTCTATTCATTTGATATGCAAGAGTACTATGAAATAGAGGGACTACGGACAGATACCTACCATTGTTGCAGATGCCTGAAATCATATATTTGTCCCTTAAGCCTGCCATTTCCTTTCCATTCAGTTGAGTTTCATGCAGTGTTATATTCCAATTGATAACGTTGCTGCTGAACAAGCTCCCTCTATTTGGCTTCCTTTTCCTATTTTTTTATTTCTTCTCGCTCTTTCCTTTACCCCATCAGTTTTAAAATTTTCTTTCTATATATGTCTCTCTCCTGCCAGCTCCCTGGCCTTATTTTTTTAATTCTAGCCTGCATGAATTTTACACCGTTGCTTTTTGAAATTTCTTTCTATTTCTACCTATATCTTCCTCCCTGTCCCTAATTTATTTTTTTTTCCTGTGTTTCCTGTACGCCGCTGCTTTCTAGTTTCTCTTTCTATGTACCTATTGGGTTTTTAGCACCAGTTTCTGTAGTGGTAAGGTGTCCATTTTGGATCTTTGAGTCACCATGTCATGCCCGTTGGGGTTGAGCCCCTCGCTCCCGCCACTGTCAGAGGTTGCACATGCTGCCCCCCAAGTTGGGGGTTGTGCCCCCCCCGGGCTATTTGGGTGCGCACCCCCACTTCTCGTGGCCTTTTTGGTTGAGTGCACCCCCCCATTGGTTTCTTTGTGTGTGTGCACCCCTTCTTTGTCTCTTTGGGTGCACGTGCCCCTCCCCCTGGT
>NW_008825606.1:165760-167867 GCF_000699105.1 Pygoscelis adeliae
CTGTTTGGGTACATACGGCCCCCCTTTGTCTCTTTGGGTGCACGTGCCCCCCTCCCCTTGGCCTGTTTGGTTGCATCTGTGCCCCCCCAGGCCTGTTTGGGTGCGTCTGCCTCACCTGCTCTTGGCCTTTTTGGTTGTGGATGCCCCACCCCCGGCCTGTTTGGTTGCGTGCACACCCCCCCGTCGGTTTCTTTGTGTGTGTGTGTGTACCCCCTCTTGGTCTCTTTGGGTGCACGTGCCCCCCTCCCTTGTCCTTTTTGTGTGTGCACACGCTCCCCGCCTTGGCCTGTTTGGGTGCACACACCACGCAGCTTGGTCTCTTTGTGTGCGCACGCCCACTGCCTTGCCCTTTTTGGGTGCTCGCACCTCCCAGTTGGCCTGTTTGGGTACACTCGGCCCCCCCTTGGCATGTTTGGCTGCATGCACCCCCCCTTATCTTTTTTGGGTGCACGCACACCCTGCTCTTTATGTAACTGTCTATCTGAATATCTGTTGTGCTTTTTTTTCTAATTCTTTCTGCTTTGTTCTCTTTTTGTTGTTTTCTCTCTCTTCCTCCCTCTATCCAGTTCCCTGTAATTCTAAAATCCTGCGCCCCCCCTAGGTCTCTCTGTATTCTGTCTGTGTGTGTATCATTCTCTGTCCCTCTGTGCTGTTCTGTTGTCCTGCTCTGTCCCTTCCATCTCTCTCCTCTACTCCCCTCCTCTTATTTATGGCTCTATCTCCCTGTTCCTGAGGTTCTCTACTCCATCTCCCTATCCTCCTCCTTGCTGCACTCCATTTCTCTCTCCCTCGACACCCTTGTGTGCTTCCCTGTCCCTCTCTTGTTCCCAGTATCCCGTTTTCTGTCTCCCTGTCCCACACCTCTTCTCTACCTCCCTATGTCCTTCCTCCTGCTTTCCTCTTCCCTCTTTTCCCTCTGTCCTGCTGCCTTTGGGCACTGAGCCTTGTAGCCAACTCACTGCTAGAATTCTGATGCATGTGAAGGAACAAACCTTTGCTGCTTCCTTTGTGCTCCTGGATGTGTTTCCAGCTGCTCAGCTTGGGGCCAGTGGCTGTAGTTGGGTCCAGGGGAGGGGGTGATGTGCTGTGGGACTGGGATGATGGCCCCCTGTTCCCAATGTTCCCAGCTATGGGCTGGGGCAGCCCAGGTGGGACCCATGAAGTGAGGATGGGGCTGGGCCAAGGGTTTAAAAAGGCTGCAGGTGGGGATGGGCCAGGGCAGCCCCAGGTGCAGCTGGTGAGGTTGAGGATGCAGCTGGCACTGCTGTGCCAAGGGGCTCTAGCTGAGGAGAGGGCTGCCTGGGCATGCCTGCCTGCAGGAGCTGGCTGAGGAGTGAAACCAAGGAGCTTCCACAGGCAGCTGCCTCCAGCAAGGAATGGCTGGTCCCCACAGCAAGGAAGGATCCCTCCTAGCCATCCCTGACAGAGCACACCTCCAGCACATGGCACTGGGAGCTCGGTGCCTCCGTTTTCCGCACGTGTGAGCCACTGTGCTTGTGGGAAGCCTCATGGGAGAGGAGCGTCAAGGCACCCGCTGCCTCCTCCTGGGTGGGCGAGGGTCAGGCAGCTGGCACTGCAGAGGAAGAAGAGGCAGAGAGAGAAGCCTCAGGGCAGTGTAGGTCTCCTGCTGGGGCCAGGAACTGCGGTGAGTTGCATATCCCCTCGTGTGCGTCCCAGCCCATCCCTGACATGCTTCTCCAGATCTCTGCCTGCCTCCTTGCCTGTCCCTGCCTCTGTCTCCCTTTTGGGCTGTCGGGCTCCCCGAAGCTTTTTGCTCTTCTGGTAGCAATGCCCTGTACACCGTCGCCTTCTACATTTCCTTTCTATGCCTCTCCCTTTCCGGCCCCTCACGTGCTATCATCTCATTCTTCCCACACTGCCTTCTTCCCCATTGATTGTGAAAATTGCATTTCCAGGTCTCCCTCTACCCAGCCACCTGTCTCTGCTTTCAGCGACTCCCTCTGCTCTGCACCTCGTCACCCTTCCCATGCCCTTTCCCTGTGGCTGTCTATTTGGCTCCCTCTCCTGATATTTCACTTCTTACCCCTATGGCCAGTACCCCATTGCTTTCTAAATTTTCTCCCTATGTCTCCATTTATCCAGTTCT
>NW_008825606.1:171009-174438 GCF_000699105.1 Pygoscelis adeliae
TTTTAATTCTGTCTTGTCTGTTGGGTACTCTCTCAATTTTTCATTTTTCTTTCTATGTCTCCGTTTATTTAGTTTGCTGTCCCTATATTTTAATTTTTTCCTCCTTCAATGCCTTTGTTTTCCAATTTTTTTCTATGTCTACTTTTATCTAGTTTTCTGTCCCTATTTTTAAATTTTTTTTCTCCTCTGCCTTGTACCCTTTTGCTTTTAAATTTTCTTTCTATGTCTGCTTTTATCAAGCCGTCTATCCCTATTTTTTAATTCTTTCTTGTTTGTCACATACCGTGTCACTTTTTAAATTTTCTTTGTGTCTTTTTTTCTCTCGGTTCATCCCAAGTCTTTAGAGGGTCTCCTTGGCACGCTTTTATTTCTGGAGTGTACTTTGTACCCCTCTCGGTTTGTCAGAACACCTCCTCAGGTCACGCCTCTTCCTCAGAGCAGTCTTTTTGTCCTCTCCTCCATCTCGCTCGCCTCCAATGGGTCAGTGTCTCCCTCACGACATCTGTCCTCTGTTCAAATCCCCTCCCGAGTACCTTTGTGCCCTCGAGCTGCCTTCTATCTCTCTGGCCACCTCAGCACCCCTCTATTTCTGTCACGATGCTTCCTGCAAGAGTCCTTGTGTTCTGTGGCCATCCTTTAGTTCTGCAGCAGGATTTGTATCTTTCTTATTCAGAGACAACTCTTCCTCAGGCTTTCATTTTGCCCCAGAGCACTCTTACCTTCCGTCCACCATGTCAGATGCCTCATCTGGTCTCCTGAGGACATCTGTACTCCGTTCAAATCCCCTCCCGAGTACATCATTGTGTCAGCAATCCTTTGTCTCTATGTCCACATTCCCCCCACCCCCCAGAACCCTCTCGTTCCTGTCACAATGCCTTCTGAGACTGTCCTTGTGCCCCACGGCACCCTTTGAGCTCTGCAGCCCTCTGAGTCTTATTCAGACAGAACCCTTCCTCAGGCTTTCTCTGTGCCCCAGAGCTCTCTCACCTCATTCACTGCCATCTAGGATGTCTCCATTCAGTCGCTCATCCCCTGAGGACATCTGTACATAGTTGGGGCGACACCTTCTTGAGTTTTGCATTGCGTCCCAGAGCCGCCTTCTTTCACTCTCAGCACCCTTCTCCCATCATCATGCCTCCCGAGGCCATCCTCCTGCCCCACAGCCCTCTTTTGGCTCTGTAGTGCACTTTGCACCCTTCTTGCTCCCTAAGAACCTTTCCTCATGCCATCTTTCATCTCCAGAATGTTCATGTTGTCCTCTATGCTAGCTAGGATACCTTCAGTCCCCAGTCCCCTGAGGACATCTGTAGTCTGGTCAAATCCCTTCTGGACTTCATCATGTCCTCAAGCCTTTTGTCTGTCCCTCTCAGAACCCGTCTGCTACTGTCACGATGCCTCCTGAGGTCTTGGATGTTCCCCGCAACACACTTTTAGCTCCATAAGCCCCCTTTGGACTCGTTTTGTTGCAATCACAACTCTCCCAAGATCTCTGTTCCCAAAAAAGAGCATGGTTATTCTCTATACCATCTAGGGGGTGCCTCCTGAGACCTTCCCTTGTGCTCCACAGCATTTTGGTGGCACTTTACTTCCCTTTCAATCTCTCTTACCCTCCGAGCCTTTTGTGACTCCTCTGCTCCCAGTCACTGTGCTTCCCGAGACCTTCTTTGTGTCCCACAGCCCTGTTTTTGCTCTGTAGCAGACTTTGATCCTCTCTCATTACCTCCAAACCCCATCCTCAGGTTTGTGCCTCAGAGCGCTCTTATCGTCCTGTCTGCCATCTAGGGTGCCTCCATTTGGTCCCCAGCCTCCCGAGGACATCTGTACTCTGTCCAGATCCCCTCCAGACTTCCTCCTTGTGTCCCTGAGCCTTCTTTGGTCTCTCTGGCCCATTCAGGACCCCTCTAATGGTGTCACGATGCTTATCGATGCCTTCGAGGTTGCCCTTAGCACACTTCTAGCTTTGCAGCGGACCTCGCACCCCTCTTGTTCCCTCAGAAGACTTCCTGAGTCCGTATCTGTGACCCAGCCCAGTCATTCTGTCCTCTCTTCCTTCTAGCTGTGCCTCTATTCGTTTCCTGGCCCTCTTATGTTCTGTCCTTTGGGACTCATATAGTTCTGTTAAAGGAGTCAGAGAGGCCATTGAGGTGACTCTGAATCGTCACTCGTTTACACTAAATAATTTACTTTGCAACCAGAGATATTTTTGAGAAGGGATTCTTATGGGATCTAATTCTGCTTTGTCATTCAGTCCTATTCAGAAGGTAGTTCTGGTAGAAGGTAGCATGTGTGGTCTTGCTAGAAATTAAGTGTAACCCCATAGTATTTTGGGTTTTTATAGGAAGCTAAAGCACATAATTTTTGATAACAACACCATTATTGCATTTAACAAGCTAATTTCCTACATAGCTTAGTATGACATCTATCTTATTCTATCTACACCCCAGAAAAATTAACTTAAATTCCCTACCTGGTTGCATTGCTGATGCGATAGATGTAGTTGTAGTAAGAGTGCAGGTATTGTCCTTTCTAGTAAGGGTTACCTTCTCTGTTCAGCACTTTACATGCTGTAAACTTAAAGTAGATGAGAAAACTCTCTGCTGTGCCTCTGGCCGCCTTTATGCCTCTGGGTGGTTTGTCCCTCCCCTTTTCCCAGGGGATTGTGGGAAGGGTGGTGGGTGCATCCCGGCGTATATGAGTCACAGCCTCTGGTCAGGGAGCTCATTCTGCTCCTGGGCTTCTCTGGGGTTAGTGTTCTGCTGTTCCTTCAGTCAATTGCAGCTTTTGAGCTAGTTAAGGTAATTGGGTGTATGTGTTGAGGTAAGAGCTTCAGGACCAGCTAAAGTTAAGTAGCTTATATAGTGGAAAGTACACTTATATGCAGTTTGTTGGGTGGTTGTTTATTTTTTCAGGTCAGTAATTTTTTTTATTGAGTGTTCAGGGGTAGCAAGATGGCTTGATAGTATGCATTTTTTTTTTTTCTTCTAGGTGCCTTGCCTTTTCTTGGAATTCCTGACTTTATTGAAGATGGAACCTTGTCTTTTTACCAGTTTTGCTGTATACTGTGTAAGTTTCTGATATAATATCTCTTAAGAGGACTGATGGTGAGATTGTTTAGCAGGGGTTAGGGTGAGCATCTTGTACGCATTTGTATGTGGAGCTTCAGCATTACTTGAGAAAGCAGCAGGGATGTAAGTCATAGTGTCTTTCAGGGTATGGGATGGCTCATTGCCTTTTCAGATTGCACACAGAGTACTGTGTTGTCCCTAGAACCTTTGCAGCTTGCAGCAGACTCCTCATAGATTATAAGTGTCAGGATTTCACTTATCTTCTGGGCCTGTAGCAGAGCCCAGAGCCTGTAGAAAGATGGAAGAGAGGAGGTACCCACAGAATGTAGGGCAGCGCTCAGAAGAGCAGCTCCCAAGGAGCAGC
>NW_008825607.1:0-8223 GCF_000699105.1 Pygoscelis adeliae
TGTGTGAACACAGTATAGGCATGAACATCGATGTAAATGGCATGAATATTTGTTGAAAAAGCTTGAGAAGTAATTACACGTATGTAAAGAAAGAGACAAGTGTATCTGTTGCTTTTGCTTGTCAGTGAGTGAAAGAGACTGATGAACATCAAGCCCAGCATTTTCTCTTATCTGGTAAGGCTTATTATTTTGTGGACTGAAACTCATGGTTTTGTTGACTGAAAAGTAGATGTTTACTTTAGAAAGTAGTAATATGCATCATAAAAATTAAAGCAAAGGCTTTCTTTACTGTTGCCCAGATGCAGTTTTCAAATGTTTTCTCAATTCAAGAAGGCTGAATGTTAACTATCCAGATGATATCTTCTGGACTGCTATAGTACTTCAAGTTATGCATTTGCTGAAGTCGTTTGCTGGATCTAGTTTAGGGGGTTAGTTCAGTGTCTTTTAAATTATCTATTATGTACATATTACTTTTCATCTGTGATCTTGACAAAGGAAATATTAGTATTTCCACTTTACTGAGACACAGCAATTACTATGGAGAACAGTTGCAAACCCAGTAATAGCATCTGGACTCCTGACAGAGTGGTTGAGGTTGGAAGGGATCTCTGGAGGTCATCTGGTCCACCCCCCCTGCTCAAGCAGGGCCACCTAGAGCCAGTTGCCCAGGACCATGTCCAGATGGCTTTTGAATATCTCTAAGGGGGGAAACTCCACAACCGCTTTGGGCAACTTGTTCCAGTGCTTGCTCACCCTCACAGTGAAAAGGTGTTTCATGATGGTCAGAGGGAACTTCCTATGCTCCAGTTTGTGCCCATTGCCTCTTGTCCTGTCACTAGGCACCACAGAAAAGAGCCAGGCTCCATCTTCTTTGCACCCTCCCTTCAGTAGTTCAATCCCAGACTAACAAGGACTTCTTCCCAGGTCCCAGGCTGTTTCTGACAGAGCTGATCTGTGGAGCTCCATGGAGGCAATGAAGCTGCAAAGTGTGCCATATGTCCCTGCTCTGGAGAACATCTATTGTTAACTCATCTCCCAGTCAGCTGAGAGAAATTGTGATCTCTAGTAAAATAATATACACCATCTGCCAGAATACCAGATTAGAGTAGACCCAAAATTGCCGTTCAGATTTACTCAAATGTTATAAGTAATTGACAAATGTACCTGAAAATCTTGATGGATAAAACATTATTTTAGCTATTCCTGTATGCACATGAAAGGAGAAAATCTTAACATTTGAACACTCTCTACCTTTGTTTTGAGTAAGTAATTTCTTAAGCTGTAATGATTGTTGATGATGTTTGTTTAACTGTTGATAGGACAAGGGAAAGGCAAGTTAATTGGATTTTTTATTCTGTCCCTGCATATTCTCATATTCCTGTGCAATAAGTGTGAAATTTGTTCCACCTTTGGGTGTCTTGATTGGAAGAGGTAATAGCACAATAATCTAACAATACTTACCTCAACATTTGCAGCTTCCCAGCTGTGTGCAAAATCTCTGGTCAGTAAAAGTCTTGAGATCGTACAAACCAAACAGTGCACACTGAACTATAGAATTTGCTTTTATAGTTAAACTCTTTATATTCTCATAATGTAAGTAAAAGAGTTATTGTCACAGCATAAAGCATGAAAGCAACAACAGTTACGTTCCTGTTTGGTTTTTTTGTAGCATACAAATATTTTAATGCAGGTTAGGATTGTTTTGGATTTTTTTTTCTAACCACTTCTTTTAATAAAATGAAAAAAATTTGCCACAATGTATTTCCTTGACAACAGTGATGTCTATAATTTTCTTTCTTATTTGTTCTGCAACTCAACAATAAGTTACATTTACAACAGAATGATTTCTGCTGTGACCTAGGATTACCGAAAAGGGAGCAAAGTTTTGTACATTGAAGGACATTTAAAAAGGAGAAGAAAAAAGAAAATACACAGGATAGAGGAGAACAAATCTATTAACAGCAAAATATACTAAGAATGCTTGAAAACTGAATAAAAATCCAGGCAAAGGAAGTGATAGTAGGGATGGAAGAGTAGCTTGGATGGGACCTCTGGCAGAAAATGAGTGGTCTGATAGTGGGATGGAATCCGTAAGAACATTTTCTTTATCGTTCAGCTGTTGATCTTCTATTCTCACACTATGTGGGGTAGCTCTGATAGCGTCAGTGTGCATCGTCTCAGAGCATTGACAGCTTCCTCTCTTACATGGTTATTCAGTTTTTTGCACTATCAGACAATGGCAGTGCAGACAGATTTAAACAAGCACAGATTAAATGTGTATCAGGATAATCTTATATACTCAAAACTTGCAAGCCATATGTAACCCAACAAATGGATGCAACAACTAGAGAGAAACATTTTTTCAATAGAAAACTCTATTCTCATTGTTAATCTTTGGATTTTGGCCCTTGCTTAATTTAGGGGCATACCAAAATCTTGCACTGAGTGCAGGATTATTGTGGGTTCTCAGTTGCCCACTAGCAGATGGGCATACATTCATCTGCACAAATTTAGATTAGACTAATAAGCAAACAAAAGGGACATACACGGGCTAAAATGAAGGTTCTGGGAAATAATTTTTAAGACCAAGAAAATATATTTCCTCTCTTTAAAAATGCAGTGGAGGCAATTAAAAAAAATTTAAAAAAATACATAGTTTGGCTGAAAAAAAATAGTTTTGTAGTTCCTTGTTTGATACATAAAATAATCTTAAAGGCAAATTTGCTAAGAAGTGGGGCCACACTTAAAAAGACAGGCAATTCATAGGGGGACAAATGGAAATAGAGAAATGCAAGCAATGATTTTAAAATATAATTTTAAATAATGTACTGCATATGATTGAACATGTTGGATATTAATTTATTTCATATACATGACCATAAATCTGGCAGTGTTCTATGTTTATTTTAAAATATCCTAAGCATATTTTTATACCTTCCTTTTGTCTTGCATTCTTTAAATGATCTTTCTTTTAAGCAAAAAGATGATAGCACACCTATTGGTTTTCTGAAGAAATCCAGCATTCAGGGATATTTGCCTAAGAAAAATAATTAAAAATATTAGTAAGTTTTATGTTTTCCATGTCATGCTTTTTGGGACTCCTATAACATTGAGGATTATGTATAAGTTTAGACATCTCTCAGTGGATAATAATATCGTGGAGCTGCAAATTCTTTAGACATTGCTTGGTTGCTTTTTCTTTTCTTCACATGAACAAACCCTGCATCACTGAACTCCGCTAATTTAAGTCAAAATTAGGCAATACGGCCTAAAACTGTGCAATTAATCCTTTAGCATAAGGCATGTGGGCAGGATTATATGGTGTTTGAATACAGGACTCTGTGTTGTGTTCAATTAATGTTGAGAATATTTTGCTTCAAATTGTTGAATATTTCTGACTGGTGCCAAGAACAAGAGACAGCTCACAAAGGTGGACTGAGGCAAAGTGGCAGTACGCTCCAACGGCTGGTTGGGCTAAGTGCTTACTAACATGGAAGATCCTCGCTTCTGTCAGCATTGTTTCACCCTTTTCAGTGAGTCTGAGAAGTAAGTTGAAGTTGTTTCCTCAAAAGAAATGACTTTTTCCTGGAATGAATAAACACCGTACTTAATGGATTTTCAGCTCAGGCATTGGTTATTATTATGCTAATTGAAAGCCCCTTCTAGTCATTAAGTGAAATGTTCTGTTTATAATGGGAATATTAATTTAAAGAAAATAAATTTCACAGAAAATGTATCTGGAAATAATATTTTGTGTACAACAGCAAACAATTATTTTCAGTAGCCAGTCTTCAGGTACTCCTCCAATTCCTCCATCTCTTTTTTCCAGGCATGGAGAAGAATGATATCTACCAAGTGCTTATCTCTTTGAGCCAAGTCTCTGACAGTGCTGAGGTAACAGGATTGATGCTGAACAGAATTATAGTTCCTATTACATTCCCTCCCTTGCCTCCCTTCCCCTGCCCTCCCCTCATTCCAAATCTTAACCTTTAAGCACTTCGCTGTATATCCAAGAGTATTTTGTGTACTGCAAGGTTCTTGAGGTAATGACAGTCTCACATGTCTTTGAACTTGAGCATTATATCCTTATAGCATTGGCAGAGTAATAGAAAATCTTTGCTTCTAGATACTGGTTAGTTTTAATGGACCCAGTATCTGTTAAGAGGGCAAAATAACAATGAAAATAAAGTCTTCATCTATAGAAAATAATTCCCTAAGTGCTTTTGCACTTTTCCTTTTTGAGTCTCAATATTTTCTTTCTTATTCCTTTCCTCCCTTACCTGTGTTAACACTTCCTCATATACAGACTTTTAGTTTGATGGCAATGTGAAATTTTATGAAACTGAGGGAACTGAGCTGCTGTTGTCAAATAGCTTAACAATTTAATTGGAGGACTGTTTCAGAGTCGCAGTATTAAAGGAGTTCAAGTAAAATCTACTTTATATCATCAGTGTATTTACCAGCGTTGCTTCAATTCACTGGTTTGTTGTTGGCTTTAAAGCAGAGTTGGACCAGTAATCTATGAGTGTGATACATCAAATCAGGGCAGACCAAATTAATAAATCTTCTTTCCCATGAGCTTACAGGACTAGGTGCTTGCCAGCTTCAGCAGAATTAGGTCTTCAGATGTCTACTATCTTCTTTCTAATATTGACCTTAATATTGATCCTTAACAGGGAACAGATCTATGTTTTGTCCATAGATCTGTTTGGACTATCTGTTATAGACCATTTGTCAACTATGACACATGCAACTCTGCAGCTCAAAGAGAAAAAATATCAAGTCTTATATATTTCTCCCCAAGTGTTAGCTGTTTACTCCTAGAAACAAGAAACTGAAAGGCTTCAAGATCAATGAAATCAGTGACAATAAGAGCTGCTCTATGCAGACTGTTCATCTGCAAATGGAATGGATGTGCTACTTAAAAACTCCCAGGCTTTTGCTGATACTGTGAAGAAAATCAAAGAATAAGACAAAAAATGATTTGTAGTAAGGAAAGAAATAAAATATTGAAGAACAGGAATTAATTCTTATGATCTGGTTTTTGTTTCTTTTACTGCCAGTTTATTTACACTGCCTAAACTGTGTTTTTCTATTTCTTTAGATGGTGATATTTATAAGGTTGTTCACAGAAAACCATTACTAAAAGAAATTTGTTGTGCAAATTAATAATTTTGCTGCCGATGATGGTTTTTTTTCATGCAAGCGATTTATTTGTTTTATTTTAACACCAGGGTGTTATAATTTGCCTTGCTTGAAGTGGTGTCGTATATGATCAGGTGTCTCTACAAAGGCAGATTCTGTATTTGTTCCTGGGACACTTTTTATGCATCAAGTTTAGGGATTTTTTGGACAAATATTTCACAAAGCTGTCACTTGAAATCTACTAACAGATACAATATGAACCAATAGGTGCAAAATAACTCGCTAATGTATGCATGAGATTGCAAAGCAAAACTTTCCACCTTTGAAACAAATCTCAGCAAATGCCACAGATACAAAATCGTTGCAGCAGGTGGCAAATTGCTACAACATCACCACCCCAGTGTGCAGTGAAGATGAATGGAGCCCTCTGTGTTTTTCCAGGAGTTCACAATTATGGAATCACCCAAGTAAGACATTTGCATTAAAAATCAAGGCTGTTAAAAATATCCCTAAAACTCTTTGTGTGAGTCACCTAACAGTTAATAATGATCTTTCTAACACTTTTATGCAACTATGACACATAGCTGTGCATACAGAAAGACATCTTTATTCTAGACTAGAGATACTGTGTTTGCTGCAGTTCAGTCCATCAAGAAATTCATTGTTATGGATTCTTCCCCAAAGGGGAGAAATGTCTCTCTTGTCCCCCCAAACTGACTTTCTGAATAACAGAAGTTGTAAGGTTTTATGAAGTAGTTCCTACGTCACAACATAGAATTAGGCTGCGGAAGCCCAGATAGTCAAATTAGGTTTGATTTAGAAAAAATATTCAGCTGCGTGGCATAGAGTTGCTGCCCTGAGAAGACCCATCCGAATCATTGGTACATTGTTCAAGTACGGAATTATCTTTAATGTTTACATTACACACTTCACATTTACTCCAAGGATGCCAAGCTTCAGTTTTTAGCTCTGTCTGATAGAAGGATGCTGAAGACTCCTCTGATAACTTTTCAGTTCCTTATTTGTTTATGGCTTGTGATCAACTCCTCAAGTATTTCAATTTCAATATATCAAGATCTTACAGACTTTTTCTAATATTTTAACTACTCTTGCAGCTTTTAACTACTACTGCTTTCTAGTCATCTCTTCTTTCTATTTTCAGCCTTGGAATAGACACCTTCTAGTAATGGCTACATTAGCATCCAGGATACAGGCAGAATTATTTTGCTATTCCTACTCAAATTTTTTTGTGCTTGTGTTACACACTCATGTTTTCCTTCTCACCACAGTCATCTTTGGAGACTATATCCAAACTCATTGAGCACCAGGGACTCCCAGCTCTTTTCAGAGCTACCAATTCTCCAGACAGATTCCCCCTTGCTCAAGGCATGGCCTAAATTCCTGCATCCTGTATATGATTTTGTTGTTGTTGTTGTTCTCTTTGCTGTCATTCCAAAATGATGTGGATCACTTCTTGCTTCCCCATGATTCAATATCTTCTGAGTCTTGATATCACCTCTGCACTATAATTTCACATTCACCTCCTGTGTTATATGAAGTATGGCTAAGTGTCAGTTCCTGCAGGACCCTGTTGGGTATCTACCTGTTCACCCATTTACATTTACAATACAGGTGCATTATGTGAGCAGACCAATCTGCAAGCCCTAGATCAAGTGTATTGCACTCTGAGGAAGAAAAAATTACAGATGACCAATCACATTCAGTGCTAAATGCCTGACAACTGATAAAGACTGTCTGACTGGTAATGAAGACTGCCTATCTACCAGAAAAGAATCAATTTATACATTAAATGGTTATACATTAAATGGCTAAATTCATTTTATTAAAAAGTCTTAAGCCTTCTCCCCCCATCCTCTGCCTATCCCCCTTTCGAACAGGATGCAGGGCTGAAGTTTCATTTAATTCAATAGAGCTGATTAGACCAGAGGACAGACAAACACACTTGCTGAGCTAGCTCACCCATTTTGACACTGAGTGAAGTTAAATTTAGTCCTGTGACTTAAAGCCTTATTTTCCCCTCCTTTTTTTTGGTTACTTTTGGTTGCATTATTTCCTGGCAAAGGATACCTTTTTCTATAACACTAGGAAATGTGGTGAAGTGGAGAGGAAGTGTTTCACTGAGATGACATTGTACATTTGGTATATTTTGTTGGTGAGACAATGTGTGGAAGGGATAGTGTGTCAATGTGTCAACCTCAGTAGAAATGTGAGAAGGGTTTTTGAAACTACAAGGTCAAAATCATAACATTAATTTCTATTTTTAAGCCTTGAATAAATGTAAAGGCATAGTACTTTATAAGTGTTCTTAAATTTAAAATTGAAATTAGGATTCTTCTGTGGGATTTGTTTTGTTTTGTTACGTTTTTTAATTAGTATTTCTGCATGACAAAAGAATAGAGAGAAAAGATCCTTTTGAAAGAGCAGGAAGCTAATATTCAATTATTTTTCAATAAATGTAACTAACTAAAATGTATGTGTCAACTCAGGAGTTGTTTAACCAAAGTTTGACTTCTTCACAGTGGCTCATAGTCACATATAGTCAAAACTTAGGTGATATCCATCTACAGATCCCCAGAGGATTGCTGCAATATGTTTTACCTTTGTGAGATAAGAAGAGTTGCCACAGTGGGAAAGGCTTTAGGGGTGTATTTGTAGGTCATGATGATGGTGATGATGATGATGATGACGACGACGATGATGATGACAAAGAGGATTTTTTTCTATAGTCCAAATTCAACTGGTTCAACCTCTTTTAGAAAGATCTAAGCTGAAAAAGGGACATTTCCCTCAGTGCCTCTCCTGGATAGTATTATGTGTTATCTATTGTGGCAAGGCAAGCAGGACAAGAAGTCATACTGAGAGTGACAGCAACTGCACTCACGGTAACACAGCCTCAACTCCACTGGTGGCAGGGGCCCCTTTCTCTGACCCAGAGCACCGAAAGCTGAGATTTGGAGCTGGAGGAACAGACACAGCTAGCACTTTAGAAAACGAGCGTGAGACAAAAAAAGAACAAGTCAACCATTGCTTTGGGATAGCTCAGTGAGAGCTGGACCT
>NW_008825607.1:8353-18607 GCF_000699105.1 Pygoscelis adeliae
GTTACAACCAGGGACATCAGCTTCATTTAAATCTCCCAGAACAAACTGAATGCAGTTCACAGGGAAGTTTTGGGTAAGCTGGTGATGCTGCACTCAAAGACTTTCTTCCTTACCCATTTTAAAAGACCTTACCTTACAGATATATATCATGAACTTTTTTTTTTTTTTTTTTTTTAAAAACTAAGTCCATGCTGTGGAGTCCCATCCTGTTTGGAATGCATTAATCATCATCAGAAAAAATATCTCTGTCACCTGAGCTCAAGGGTAAAGCTCTTTTACATGGCAGTATCATTAACCTTAGCCCCTAAAATGGAATACAGACTGCACATGGCAGATCTTTTCCACTTATTGCTAACCAAATGCTGTTTTTCTCAGTATGCCAAGAGCAAAATTTCATTTGTAAACACAGGCATGATCATCAACAAAATCTTTGCCATTGTACCTGAGGTCAGAAGTTAACCCTTCAAGAAGAAGGACCCACTAACCCATTGCCTAAGCAGCATAAAAAAAAATTGAATGCTTTTGCTTACCTTAAGCAAGCAGAAATTTTTCATTAGCTGTTATCAGTAGGAAAATCAAGGGGTTCTATTCTTCAATCATTTAAGTTCTCTGTAAACACATTGACCTCTGTGACACTGCACTCAGTGGAAAAGCAGGATGCATTTCTCAAGATGATTTTAATTCACATTAGGGTAACACAGCAGGAACCCACCTCCAGTCTACACTAATGTCCCTGTCCTACCTCTAAGCTCTTAGAAATTCACATCTGTAATTTGCATGCACTTTGAAACACAAAAAAAGTGTTTGCTTAATGGTGTATACAAGCACACACATGAAGGAATAACTAAAAAATAAATTATCTGAATAAGACTTAAAGCCTTGGAAAAAGTCAAAACATGATGAACATTGGAGGCTACAAATGTGATCACAGCATGGTACCAGCTTTGTGCAGTGAACATAAAATACACAGAATGCATCATTAGAAATACAAGTCGATGTATGCAGGGTAATTTTCCCATTTGCATTGTATTTAATGCAGCTGAAGAAGCTGATTAAATTCTATAGACAGAGCTCACTGGGGTTTTGCTTTTTTTTTTTTTTTTTTAATCAGCAAGTTCATTGCTGCTTTGGGGAGGATCCATCAAGGTTTCAGCTGATGTGCAATAGCCATAGTGCTGCACTCAAAATTTTTAGACTTGGTCTGTCAGCTGTATGTTGTACTTAAAGGTGTTTTCTTTATGTTCCTTTCTTATGGTATTTGATCTTGTCAGCGATTAAGCTGAGGAACTGGTAAAAGCTTACTGGAGGTCAGTATGAGTACATCTTTCTGCTGATTCTCATGATAAAATAGCATGTTCTTGTGGCTGATCCTAGTGAAGAGGACATTTTTGAAGGGTAGTCTGAGTAAATAACCAAGCAACAAAAAGATCGTGTCCTGGCGGCATTGCAGCTTTAGGAGTCTGTGAATTCCCTGCACAAATTTGAACACAGACTAGTTTTCCCAACTACTATAGCTACAGGTCATGTAAATTTGGATGCATCTCTTTGAGCATCACTGTAAATTAAAATCTAGATATTAGAATCAGAGGGTCTGTCTTGCCTCCTTTTAGGTGACTTAAGAGAAGTTAATTTATTGCTTTTTTATTTCATCTTCTATTCCCTGTCCGGTTGGATCACATAAGTATCATGGCAAGTAACAGAAGTATCATAGCAAGTAGCAAGGATTGTTTTAATGGTATAAATGTACTTAATTGCATCTATAATTCTATGTATACATAGATGATCTCCTGCAGTCCCTTCCAAGCTGAATTAATATATGATTCTTTATTAAACTATCATTTTGTTATTTCCTTGTTATGTTATGTTTTTATAACTTGGCTAAGACTTTCTATGTTAGCATGAACAGTTGCTCCAGAAATAGAACAAAATGTCCAGAATCCTTCAATTTTATATTTGCCCTAGCTGTTTCTTAGCTTGTGTTTGAAAATCCAGCATGATTAACAACGTGCAGCACGCACTGAAACAGACATGGACATTACAGAATGTTATTTAGAGGGATGTGAGATTTCTGGAACACTATAAAATGTGAATATTCAATCGCTGTCATATAGACCATATCTCAATGTTCTCATGATGCATTTTGAATATATTTGCATGTGATATTTAATGGTCTGTAATAAACCTGTTCATTATTCATTGTCTTTTGATGCTGAAATTCACAGGAGCACTGCCTGACTACGTATGAGTCACACTTCTGAAGGTGCAACTGCATGCTAGTTGGCTGTGATATTGTTGCTATCATGAGTGATAGCAGTGTCCCATAGGAGATCCCCTACTCATATCCAGTGAATTTCAGTGGTTGAAACTGAAATTTGAACTGATTAATGTGACAGAGTTAAATAAGTACACACACACAGAGGCAAAAACCCCCTCTTCCATGACTCATTCTCCAGAGCTAGTGTAATTCATAAAATATATCCAGAATCTTTAAAGATACATTTACACATGGAGGGAAGAGATGCTCAGATGATAAACAGATATTTGGACCCAAATTTTAATGTATATGTGTTGAAGTACTTAACATGTTACGCAAATGCTAGCATATGAGATACACATCTATACAGAGGTTGGTCAGCAATCAAAACAAGCAGGTTGGCCTGTGGACTACATGAGTAATCTGGAGTGTCTGCATATGTGCGTGTGTTTGCAATCCTACGAATGTACTTTGCCAGATGAAATAACACTTCTTTTGGTTGACCTTTGTTTTGTTTTACACCTGGGCCATGCTAAAATCCATTTCTATCCATGTTTTTCCATTCATGCAATCTTTTGGAATAAATCCTATTGCAAAAAGGATATTGTGCTCTTTCACAGAGATTCGCACAAGATTATAAACATTTATTTCAGGGATACCTAGGGTAGGTATGTACTTTTATATTAATTTTATCTGCTTTACTGGCACTGTTACTTATTTTACAAATGCAAAATGGATCAAATAGAATGATTTTTTTTTTTTTTTCCTAAAGGACAAGATTTTAAATGCCCATTTATTAAGCACTTCCAATCTCTCCATTAATGTGAGGAATAAGCCATCAGTATTTGCCTTTCAAAAACCATTTTTTAGATCACCTTTGTTTTTTGGTTTATCAAATTTTGTCCTAGTGCTCAGGGGACCTGACAGGCTTCAAGAATATTTATGCCAGGTTACTAATAAGTGCTGGAGTTCAGGTGCTCAAAGTGAATATACTTTCAAACACTTGGGTTAGGACCATAGAGAAGGCAGGTAAGTGATGTATTAATCAAGTACATCAAGACAAAGGTTTATTGTCCTGGCCAACTCCATTTAAAAGCATGGTCCAGGTGTCTGAAACACTTCCCATTTCTGTGGCAGTGGTGTGATCCATATCCCTTCAGAGCTGCAGCCTACCATCGGTTATGTGTTCTGCAAACATCGGTGCTGTAGGTACACACCGTTTCTTTGGAGAGTAGAGGGCACCTAGCTTGCTCATTTGGAGGTTTTCCTCTACAGGAGGACCCCTGCAGAAAACTAGTTGCATCAGTGGCTTTTCTATATTCTCTGTTCTTAAAAGTCTCTCTTCTGTGTTGGCACAAACCATCAGGGCATTCTTTTTCCAGGCGGTTTGTAACTGTGGAAACAGTTTTAAGTACCTGCATGGCTAACAGCATGATTTGAATCCTTACTGGGTGTGCTCCTACTCCATTTGCGAGAGCAAAAAAGCAAAGAATAGTACTACACAATAAAATGGTACTTTGAAAAAGGGAAACAGAGCTAAGATCTGTCTGGCTTCATCTTATTATTTTGAAGTTAACATTCAGTAAATATTCAGTGTAAAGTTAACACTCAGTAGGGCTGTGCTGGTTCTCAGGGAAAGCTTCCATACACTGCATCAAAGCTGGTAGAAATTTTCCATTTGTACAGGTGTGAGCCACAGGACAAGCGATAATATGAATTGCCACTATATTGTGATTACAACTCCATTAGCTTCCACCATACAGTCAACTGAATGTGATGAGAAAAACTTAGAACAACCAACAAAAAATGAAAGAGTATGCTAGTATTGTAGAATATATCCAGTAAACTTTAAGAAAAGATTCCATTAAAATGCAGTGATAATCTAGCATTAAATGGAATTTACACTTTTAGAGAAGCTATATTTTAGACTATCAACCTCAAACTGATGTTCAGATAGTGTCTAGTTACCAAGCCGAATATATTGTATTGCCATAGGCATATGAAGAACTCATGTATCTGGGGTTTCTGAAGTACCTTTTACCACCAATAACTATACATCATAGGTATTTTCACCTTACACCTTGTCTGAGCTGCTTTCATATTAGGTAATTGACAAATAACGAAGGTTTACACTAAGCTATTTTACATTCATTTCTTACTGTTCTTATATGTGACACTATGGATTGACTAATCTTTTATGCATGCAAATGAGTAATCTGAAGCTTTAGTGAGCAGCTCTATTGAAAGAAAAATACCAAGAGTTCTATCAAGTGCATTTATTTATCATTAATATTAATTAGTCATTTACTACTCTTTATAAACATTGCCTTCTTTATTCCTACTTGCTTCTTGTTTTCTTTACTGAAAGCAGTGTAAGGTTTTCTGAGGTTGGTTGAAAGATTAAAGCTGATCACCTACTCTCTATAATACTCAGATTAGCTTCATATCAGTCTCCCTGTTTAGTCAAGACATCTATTTTTCTGTCATTAGCTGGCAAATTGCTACCCATCTGAAAGTTGCATCCTTGCCATAAAATGAAAGTAAGGTTAAGCTAATTGTCATCTGTATCTAGGTTGCTTGTTTGCTTAGAAATGCAACTTGTAGACTCTCTTGTTTGACAGGAAAACACCCTAAATTTAAAATAAAGCATATGTAGTACTAAGATCATTTAGTGTGGAGGCATCAGATAAGCTCTAAGGGCAAAAACTTCTTGGAAACCAGAGTGTGCAATAGGTCTGAAAATGAAGCAAAAACTATCAAAAGCCTTTTCTACATGGGAAAAAAAATATAAGGTTGAATAACTGCATAAAGATTGTTATATCAGTGTGTCACCTCTTATATTCTGGTCTTGGCACTTCACCTCTGGAGAACAAAATCCAAGCAAGCCTGCAAAGAGGCCTTACTCTGCTCAGAAGAAACCCAGTGTATCCTCCAGTTGAGATGTTCAGAAAGGCAGCCCAGGAGAAAGCAAGGAAAGAACTTGCTTTCCTGATAGAAACCACCACCCATGCTAGGTACATCACTGTCTAGAGACAGAGGTCTGCCCACCCTGATGGGCAAGCAAGAAGGGAAAGGGGAAAAAACATTAATTTCTCAGTTATGGTACAAAAAAGACAGGAAATCAGAAGTGGGAAATTAGAATCGTAATGTCATCCCATCCCAATTTTAGGATTTTCTCTTCAAAATGTCTGCCTGGAGCAGGGACTAAGGTTTAAATAGCCCTTTTTTTTTTTTTTTTTTTTTTTTTTTTTTTTTTTTTTTTTTTTTTTTTTTTTTTTTTTTTTTTTTTTTTTTTTTTTTTTTTTTTTTTTTTTTTTTTTTTTTTTTTTTTTTTTTTTTTTTCCCCAAAGATAAAGTCCACCAAAGATAAAGTCCAGAAAAATAAAAATATTTCTTATGCATTTTGAGGTATGTGTGTAGTTTTTAAGTATTCATTCTTGGTTTGTTTTTTTTCCTTAAGCTTTAAAATGACAACATTTTAAACAAGTTCATTTAAAAAATTCTGCAATGAAAAAAAAAAAGATGTTGGGGGGTTTCCTATGATGCTGAACAAAAAGAAATTGACCTTAAAACCACCTTTAAAAAAATACTTTTTCTTGATGAAAACCTCTTCAGATGAGTAATTACCGCTTTTCTATATTCATTTTCAGGGCAGGACTGCACTTTAATTAAGTTCAGAAGTCCATAAACACTCTAAACATTTTCTTTCATTAATGCATGTAAATTTTAAGGGCAAGACACTGCAAGCCATACTCATTTTATGAAGGCTTACCCATATGAATGATTATATCCTCTTCAGAGGACTGTCTTAGAAAGACCTGCGGAAACAGGAGGTGCACAGGCAGTCCACACAGGTGCATAGATCATACCACATTGTTTTCTTCTTACTTAGATCAGTAAGGGTGCATACTTTTGCCTGATTCTCAGTAACAGGGACAAAATCCTGCAGAAATTCTGCGGTGAATGAAAATCACAGCAGTTTTCTCCCATTTCAGGTCTGCAGGTGTTCTGAAAATTTGCATAAATATTTATCTTGACAGGTGACGGGACTAATTTTCTGACTAGATCTTTATTCCAAATTATGTCAGCCAGTTTGTGTAACAGACCAGATGAAGATTGTACCTGGCTAAATGTTGCTGAAGCTTTCACCCCAGCATGCATGTCCTCATGATCTGATGTGCGCCTACCAGCTGAGACTCCGCTGGCGACAGAGGGCTCCTCCGAGGCTGTCAGAGATACCGTTTTGTCAACATGATGCTTGGAAGGAGATACACATAATAACATAAAGGTTTCTGTGCAGTGTTGGTCTAGCCATAAAAAGGTCACCTACTTTTGTCCAATAGTCCCACAAAAATTTAAATAGCATATTTCTCTGATGGACAAGCACATACAACTGATTAAAAAATAGCTAGTGTTATGTGAAAGCTTGAAAACTGGTCACGTGGGTGCAGATAACTTAACAGAGCAGTCAGACCCAGAAATTTTCTGTCCTGTAAGAGAAACTGTGATAAATAAGGTCATAGATTAAGAGACGGATGTAACCATTGCTGTTGCTGAAACCCTGACCAGGGCCGTGCCCTGTGCACGGTGCTTGTGAGGATCAGTCCTCCACATGGAGGAGAGGCTGGGACTTGGCAGCTCTGGCTTCTTATGTTTTTGCCACTGCTTGCCTGATGACTGACAAGTCTCACCTAGCTTTTATGTCCTTCTGCCACCTGATCCCACGGATGAAGTCCCTTGTTCCAAATGCCTCTTCTAGAGCAGCCTTTTGATGACCCCATATGCTCGTACTGTCTCTAGGTGGAATCAGCCAAAGACCAGGACTTGTTAATCTATAGTTTATACAGTAATACTAGGGAAGAATATGCACTTCACAAGGGTGTTTTCTTCTTGGAAAGCTGATTATATTCAGGTTTGTTGTTTTTTACCTACATTTTTTTAATACTTGGAAAAAACAGAAGAACAAAAACCAAAGCTTCTTCTATGAGTTGGGGTGATGCACCTTAAGGGGTTGCTTTCTTGTCAATTTAACTCTTTAGAAGAAAAGAAAAATATAAAAAAAGAAAAGCTTATTTTGTTACCTTATACTGTGGCAGCTCACTGCAAGGTTCTAGTCACGTAGTAACAGGGAGTACAACTGAAATGATGGCATTGCTTTCAAGCAGAGGGTATATCCTGTCCAATAAGCAGGTAAAACTTTCAAAATACATCCAGCATGCTTCTGACAGAAAGCAGGTAACATCAGAACTGGAGTCCTGAAACCCTGTGGCTGGCAGGAAATGTGAACACAAAATGTAACATGCTTTCCACTGATGCATGGTCAAATAATTTCTTTCAGCAATATCTGTTCTTGTAATTCACTCAGCCAAAACTGATGCACTGCAGCAGGAGAAACAACGCTCAGTTTTTGCTTTTGCTTTGTCACTTAACACTATTATTTTGTTAAAGTTATTAACTTTACACTGTGATGGATTCAGCCTAGTCTGTCTGCAGGTTCTACAAATACTTCTTTTACCCACTGCTCTCATTTTTAATCAAACTAGGACGGTAAACCCCATTGTTCTTAAAAGTAATTACTCAGCTTTAGGCTATTCCAGAGAAATTTTCACACATAAAAGTAGACCAGATGGGGAAGAAAGGAATAAACAATTTCCAAAGGTAGTTTCTATTAAGAGTGCTACTGAAAAAAAGGTCAACTGTTTGGATGTATTAGCATTGTCATTACTTAAAACCCATGGCTATTTGTAAGTGTTGAATTGGTCACTGGAGGGAGCTGAGATTGCTTTAAGCAGACAGCTGCATGAAAGCAGTGCCCTTTGGAATGGGCTCTGATGGCAGCAATGCCGAGCTGTGAAAGACCTTTTCGGGGGCCAGGCAGGAAGCAGGTCTACATCAAGGTTAAAATTATCTTCTTCGTAAGAAAAGTACTTATTAATGAGGAGGGAAGAATTTGGCTGGGCTTGTTTTGTTTTGCTTTATTTTTTGACATATCTGGCAGTTTAATAATAGGGCTTTGGTGAAATAAATTCATCAATGTTTGCCTTAAGGATATGCATGTTATTTATTGTCTTGGACTCTACAAAGGAAATTATTTCAGTAGAGATCTGGGCTTTGTGTGTCATATGCCTGAAAGGAAACATCAGCCACAGTGCTCACAACAGTCTTTTTAAAGCCAGCAAGAAGAATGGTCACAGCAGCAGGATTCCCCACAGCTCTGTTTGATCATGAATTTGTCTCTGGTTTGTTTTTATCCTCCCTTCGGAGGAATGAGTCTCTGGAGGGACTGGCTGAATTTTACCTCTGTCACAGAGTGCTATGGCTCAAAATAACACCGCTGACTCCAACAATATTCTACGACACTGTAAGTAATGACACAGGAAGAAGCAATGTATTTAAACAAGCAGCAAAGGGAAGAAAGGCTTACCCAGCTGCACGCTGGCACACCAGTATCCATCCTTACCCTGCACAGGGGGATTGTCTGCAGAAGAATAGCGCGGTTTTTTACACTCTGCAGAACCCAAATCATCTTTTCCATTTCAATCACAGGCCTTTGCAATACACTCAACCAACTTCATTTCATTTATTTTTCCTATCTGCTTTAGACCATTGTCACATTTTTTTTTTTCCTAGTCGTCTACATTTTGAGAGGAGAGGAACGAAAGCAGAATACAGTATTCAAACTGCAGATACCTCATGGACTAATACAGTGTAAAACTTATGTTCTCTGTGCTGTATTCTTATCATAATAATTCCTGATCTATCATTTATTTTTTAACTCCACAGGAGCACTGAACTGTGTTTTCATGGGACTAGCTACTATAATGATAATCTCAGTGCCTGTGGCTGTGTATGTAAAGTTGTGTGTGTCTCCTTTCCAATATGCATCCCTCTTCTTTTTTCTACATTGAATTTCCTTACCTCGTCCTTCAAACACGACTCTTAAGAGGTCCTTCCACACTTATTCACAACTGGTCCTTAGCTTACTATTCTGACTGGTTTAGTATCATCTGCAAATTTTGTCACCTCTTCCCAATGACTAAGAAAAGGCTGAATGCTGTATCCAACATGCAGAATGAGCCTACCACGTTTCACTTCTTTTTTGAAAGATCTGTGTGCAAAATTTGAACAGTAGGATTGAAGCTGTGGTTCTGAATGAACAGCCTGAGCTGCTTTACATATTTCTACCTGTATCTCTGAAGCAGAAGATTCTGGAGGAGGAGACAAATCCATTCTACTGGCATTAATCAAGGAAATGTAGGTACACTGCAAAACATCTAGCTTGTCCTCCATGCCAATTTTCACAAGTACATCTTTTGTGGTGGGTTGACCCTGGCTGGATGCCAGATGCCCACCAAGCTGCTCTATGACTTCCCTCCTCAACTGGACAGGGGGAGAAAAAAATATGATGAAAGCCTCAGGGATCGAGGTAAGGAAAGGGAGATCACTCAGTAATTACAGTCACAGGCAAAACAGACTAGACTCAGGGAAATTAATTTAATTTATTACTAATCAAATTAGAGTAGGGTAATAAATAAAACCAAATCTCAAAACACCCTTCCCCCACCCCTCCCTTCTTCCCAGGCTCAACTTTACTCCTGATTTTCTCTAACTCCTCCCCCCAGTGGCACAGGAGGACAAGGAATGCAGGTTGCAGTCAGTTCATCACATGTTGTCTCTGTCACTCCTTCCTCCTCACACTGTACCCTTGCTCCAGCGTGGAGTCCCTCCCACAGGAGACATTCCTCCATGAACTTCTCCAATCTGGATCTTTCCCACGGGCTGCAGTTCTTCACAAACTGCTCCAGTGTGGGTCCCTTCCACGGGGTGCAGTCCTTCAAGAAAAGACTGCTCCACCGTGGGTCCCCCATGGGGTCACAAGTCCTGCCATCAAACCTGCTCCACCATGGGCTCCTCTCTCCACAGGTGCTGCCAGGAGCCTGCTGCAGCACAGACTCTCCACGGGGTCACAACCTCCTTCAGGTGCATCCACCTATTCCGGC
>NW_008825607.1:18869-22528 GCF_000699105.1 Pygoscelis adeliae
GTTATCCCAGAGGCGCTACCACCATCACTGATGGGCTCAGCCTTGGCCGGTGGCAGGTCCGTCTTGGAGTTGGCTGGCATTGGCTCTATCAGACATAGGGGAAGCTTCTAGCAGCTTCTCAGAGAAGCCACCCCTGTAGCCCTCCGCTACTAAAACCTTGCCATGCAAACCAAATACCGTTGCCTGAGTGTCTCAGGGAATCATGCTGAGACAATGACTTCAAGGTGACACCGGTGTCCAGATTCAGCTGGATAGTGCTGAACATGAGGTAACTGAGCTTTCTGCTCCACTGTTCCTGAAGATGTCCAGCTCTGTACTCTGTCTGAAAATCTCCTATTGCTGAAGCCAAAAAGAGTTTTGTGTTGATGAGTGGAATGTAGAATATTTCTTACACACTACAAAATGCATGCAAATGATGACGTATATTTCTGGATGTTTCAGTCTATTATCTGTAAACTTTCTTTATAGGACTCAAATATTGTTCTGCTGAGAAGCAGTGGCCCTTTATGGAAAATTAATGAGGCCATGGAAATGGATTTTGAAGTATATATCATTTGCTGTATGTAGCTAATGAGCAAGGGAAGAAATTCACATTTTTCCTCTCTTAAATGCTCCTGTCCTTCAGATGAAACCATTTTCTGCTAATTAATCCTAATTCATACTGTCCCCTATATTCATCAAAGAATTTTTTCTTTGTCATTTAAAAGTACATGTAAGTCAGACATAGCTGCATGCAGGCATGCAGATGTACATATATATTTAAGAGGTTGGCTCTCAGGTTACCTTATCTAGGGATAGACAGTAGATTCAGTAAGGTGAGGCATGATATCAATGAGAGTTTTAGTATCAGTAAAGCGTTTGCATACTGCTTCACTGTAAGGGAGCAATTTCCTTTCAACTTCATAAATTAACAGACAAAACAAACTTGCTGCTGTAAAGAAATTGTCATGAAAGCTTGAGAGTATAATAGCAAAAGGAATGCTGCTAGATAGATGTATTATATTTCACATTGCAACAGCCTTTGGAATAACCTAGAACACTCCATGAAGTCTGGTCATGAATATAAAGCCACGTGCGTTAGAGAAATACTTTACTGCTGAGTATGTAATATTGTTACATAGAGAATTGTATGGAGTGGAGTGATTAGTCCTATGCTTTTCTGAAGTTCCTGTTTTGCTTAATGTCTTTTGGATATATCCTTATAACTTCTGAGAGACTTACTTGCTTAGTACTTTGCAAGGGTGGCATAGATCCACTAGTATGGATTCATTTTCTCTGTCACAGCTTGGACAATGTGCAACAAAACCCCGATTAATATCATCATTATGAAGCATTTCCCTCACTGTTTGCTAGCTCCCTTCAAGTCAAGAACCGTCCAAAAATTGTCTGCTTTTAAAAGGATGTATTGAACCAAGGTTTCTTTCTTTCCTTCCCTGCACACTGTGTTCCTCTGAAGTGCAAAGAAGGGCAAGGTCTCAGCACCTCAGTGCTGAGTTCTAATGAGTCATGCCTTCACAGCTCTCTGCTGTTTGGAGAATATGGACAAGAACAACATACCCTGAGGTTTATAAGTTTTCGAACAAAATACCTATTCTCGTAGGGTTACCTAAAGTTAAGGATAGAAAGGACAGTGTGTGGGCTTGGGAGTTTTTTGGTTTTCCTGAACTAGTTGGTCCTGACCACTTTCTCAACAATAATATTTATCTTGATATTATGCAAAATTAACAGTTCACATCTGCTCAGAACATTTGGGGTTTTTAGAGAAAAAAACATAAGCAACTCCCTCTCTGCCCCCACAAATGTCAAAACGTTCAGTGGCAGAGATTGTCTTGGATCCCTGGGAAAGAAATCATCTCCAGAGCCAGAACAGAAGCTCCGAGGATTGAAAAGCTCCATCCAAGTGCT
This sequence comes from Pygoscelis adeliae, assembly GCF_000699105.1. NCBI lineage: Eukaryota > Metazoa > Chordata > Aves > Sphenisciformes > Spheniscidae > Pygoscelis > Pygoscelis adeliae. The sequence goes on from NW_008825607.1 coordinate 20,775, forward strand.
GTGTGCTCAAGAAGAAATGTAGGAATAAAACTTGTTTTTAAGTCTCTGCAACTAGAATTCAATGCAGGTTTTTTTCTGCCAGAAATACAATCTTGAATGCTTTAATAATTGGCCTACTCCATCACTTTTACTAGCTTTAACTCCAGGATGAGGGTACATGCAGCCAACAGAGGTAGACCTAACCTCCTTTTTTTCCTCCTGGCTATTTGTCCTTGCATTGCCATTGAGGATGCAGGGGAAATAGACCCTGGGAACTGACCTGGCCAAAGAATACTCCCTTTTCTCTCTAGGACAGTTTTCAGCCGGGGCATCTTCCTGATGTAGTTTTTGTGTTGCCTGCCACACAAAGTGTAAAGCTGCCTAAGGCAAGACATGGAAATGTGATGAAGAAAGATGGCATCATTTTTTTCTCTATGAACAGATAAAATAGCTTTTGGGACTCCATTCAAGCCTTAGGCTATCTCTAACACAATAAATTAATTCTTACTCAAATCTGTAAAGAGGTTATGGCCCATTTCTTGAAAAAATGATATTTCTTTCCTTCACCAAATAATAACTGTAAAGTGAGAGATCACCATAGAACCTAAGTTTGCTTAGTGTCTGTCCTTTAAATATTTCCTCCCAGCTAAGAATGTTCCTGAAGGCACTTAATTATCACCTTGAAAAAAGAACCAACCCTAAAAATACATTCAGGAGAACAGCAGACATGATAGGAAAATCCATAGAATATATTCAGTGCATTTAAATGTTCATGAAAGTTGCCAAGTTGCAGCCTGTGAGAGTGAAACATGGGTTCTTTGACGCATCCTGGACTTCAATAAGCCACGGCAGAGATTTCATTGTGACAAGCGACCAATTTATCCAACTGTCTGAAACAGGAGAGAAAAATAAAACAGATGTTTCCTTAGTACAATTAAGACCAGGAGATACACAAGCAGAGCGCTAAATAATTTCTATCTCATTTTTTATGACACATTTGTGAATTATTTGCATCGTGCACTTGTAATTAGAGAGCAGAACAGATGGTAGAGGTTTAGTTTAAAAAATAAAGAAAATATTTCTTTTCAAAAACAGTGATGCCAAGGATTTATTTACTACATCTGAAAGGTGTTTCTCCCTTCTCTCTGTAACTGAATTGTTGCTCCACTGACATTAAATGGGAATGAAGTGAGACCTAAGGGCATGCCTATGCTTGAAACTGTGCATTTTGTATATCCATTCTTAATGATCCACAGCACACTGCACATACCCACCATTTTGTTATTTTCTGATGAAAACATGTTCACAGTGACAAATGCATTTGTGATGAAAACTATAGCAACTACACATCAATACCATGTTTTGAAAGGAGCAGACAGCATCCTGGTCAGAAATCTCATGGTTCATTGACTCAAAATTGTGCTGTAGTCACTCTGGGGTTTGTTGCATACTGCAAGGTGAAGGAAATTCAAGTGATTTTGAGTAAAAGGCGGACCATTGGAAATTATATCATTTGACTTGTACAAGCTCCTTGCTTTTGTTAGCAAGTGCCATGTTGAAAATGTCAAGACACAGAAAAAAACCCAAACTGGTAATTGCTAGAGGGTTGCAGAGATGGATATTATTGCAGACCAAACTACAATAATTTTACAGTGTCATGTTTATGTTGATAAGAGTATCTGAGAAAAGAGGAGAAGGATTTAGCAAAATAAAAACTATCAAAGTAATTAGATCATTTCACAAACATCAAGAGCAGCCTTACAGTCAGGAATACA
>NW_008825607.1:22553-28538 GCF_000699105.1 Pygoscelis adeliae
TTAAGTGCAATAATTGAACACTTGTGTTATCCATGAAATTGTATTAATTCCATCTTGGCCATAGACTCTGAATTAGTATGTAAGCAAGTTTCCAGAGTCGTAAGGTTGGTCCTAGTGCCATGGACTGGCACAGTAGCAATATAGTGCGAAGTCATGAAAATAAGATATGCCTTTGCAAATATGTATGAAGCATATAGATTTACTTTTTATATTACATATTAATGCGTACACTCAGAAATACCTATAATATTAGGAAACTTTTTTTGTATTCTTGATTTTGTATTCATGTTTAAGAAATTAAATACACTTAGAGTCAACCTCCAAAAGTGAGCAGAATTGTTTGCCAGGATCCCAGTGGTCTAGTCACAAAACAGATTAAAGCATTAAGGAGAAAGCAATACTGTTTTTAAAGCATATCCTTAGTATGGGTGGCATTGGTTTCTTTCTTTGAGTCTTTTTCTTCCAAACCTTTCACCTCTTACTGTGATGACACCTAAGAGAAGTACCTAAGCTCATAATATGAGCGGATTTTAATGATATCTAAAAGAGTTAAGGCATGGTTTCATCTCCCTCTTCTGTTTGCTTTATCACAGGATTGTATTTTACAGATGAATGGCTCTGAAATATAGCTCTAGGTCATATTAAATAAGTAGGTAGAGGGGCATAGCTTATCATAATTTATCATAAAGTTTTGCCTGTAAAGGAAGATATACAATTGTTGAACAAAAGGTGTTTGGCTGTGAAATGGGCTGTAAAGTCACTGAACTACTGTTTGCCAGATACGAAATTAAAACGGATTATTTGCTTCTTTCACTGCAGTAGCCAAGAACTACGCACTGTGCAAATCCAGAGTCTGCAAAAATAAATTTCTGACACATGTCCAAGACGTTTCAATTTTGGGTGTGAAACTTGAGTGAAGCAAGGTGTTAGAGGTAGCTACCTCTACTATCAAGAAATAAATCAGTTCTTTTACTTTTCAAATTTGCAAGGAAAGAAAAAAAGATAAATTGTAGCTTCCAAACTTGGGAATTTTATATAAGTAAAGTAGCACCTCTCCCCAGCCTTAATGTAAATACACAAATATACACACTTAGGTTTAAGACCATGTCTGTAATGGGCTGCTTGTACTGCTGTGGAGATGGTGTATAGACAAAATGTTCTCTGACCATACACAGGCATTTAGTTCTGAATCTCAGTGGAGCAGGTAACTGGCTTAATGTCCCCACCATCAGTTTCTACCAACACCTGGGAGGCACCTTCCCATCATTATGCTGACACAAGGGACTGTGCAAACTATTCCTAATCTGCTTTGGCAAAATCAGCCCAGCTGGAGTAAATCTCCCTTGCTGTTGTTTTGGAGCCAGCCTAGCTGACCTTGCCTGTGTGAAGAGTTCATATGATCCCCTCCAGCTCGCAAAGTGGTGGGGACAGCAAACTACACCAGAATGGCAATAACAAGCAGTCTGGGGACAGATATACGGCCACACCAGCTGTTTGCTGTGTAAACATCTGTCTACTACCTGTGCTGGCAGCGATTTTTGTATAATAAGAACGCACTTCACGAGCAAAGTATGCTCTTCGGACAGAAGCACTCCTGTACATCTACAGTAAAGCACCTCTGCTGGCATGGCCAGTTGTGTCATGTGTTAGGTATTCACAAGATTTATGAAGAGGTATAATTAACTTTATCAGTATAGTGATTGCCTTTACGCTTTCCCCAATGTGGTTGGGGTATGGCTTGATATTGACACCACAGCGGTGGCACAATCCTTACAGTAAATATGGTCAGACTGGTACAAAGTACACAGACTTTCACACTATGGGACAAAGTCCTCCTTTGTAATCACTTGAAAACTGGTTTAGTCCTGTGTAGTCTAGACCTATGCACATACAGCACTTCAGGCAACATGTGAAATCATAAAGACGGCCCTTTGAAATTCAACAAAACATTTCACTTGGAGAACTCTCCTGTCTATCCTTTTTGGAGATTTGCATAACTTTTGTGGTACAATTTGCACTTCATATATGTTGTGTGACATGACTTTGCATGGGGTGGAATCCTTGTGTTCGACAGATATTTCATGTATTCATATTAATTGAATATTTGATGTCATTTTGTATTTCAAGAATAACTTACATGTGTATATGCAAAGAAATTATACTGCTGTTGAGGCAACATAATTTAGTTTGTTAGTTGCTGTGGACGTTGTATAAGGTGCATATTACTGTTTGAATTACATTCCTTTCTAATCTTTCTAATGAACTTTCTCCCACATCAAAAAGGGATTGTTTTTCTACTTTCTACCCATCAGGCAGTAACCATTGGATTCTGTTTCCTTCACTAGGATTCTGTGAGATTCTCTGAAGCTCCAAAAAAGGCCCCATCCCACACTGCCAGCAGCTTAGCATTTTAGCTAATATTCATCTGAACTTTATGTAGACCTAGAACAGTGTGGAACAATGTATATAATTTTTAATTTACCCAATAACAGCTCTCCGTTTTCTCATCCTGCAAATCAAGGTGAAGTACAATACACACAGAGGCAAGAACTCTCAATGGCATATTAAACCTTGTAGAAAATTATATTTCTAGGGAAGTAATGTATCTTTCTTTGTCAGTATTGAGCCATCGCTGTTCTGTATGGTGCCAATAGTGACAGGCCTGATGTTGGTCTGATATGTTAGGCAGCAGTAAAGACCACTCTCTTGGTTTAATTGTTCTCATTGGGTAGATCTAGGCAGTTTCTTTCTTTGGGTGTTTCTAATCTGCCCTGCATCCTGCCCGGCTTCTTTGTATATGCAGCTGACAAGGCTGAGTTTGTCCTGTGTTCACTGCCGAGTAATTTATGTGGAGCAGAAAGTAAACCATGAGATTGATGCCACTGAATAGCCCTGGGACTTCCCTCCATGCCCAGGCCTGCCCCATCTCTAACAGACGGAGCTGTTGCTTTCTCCTGTCTGGGGAATGGCTGCTTCCACTCCCCGAGATAACCCGCACAGGTCTCTTGGTGTTCAGCCACGGGAAGGGTTCAGGCCATGAAGGCTGGCCACCTCCCTCCACCACCCACTGTGTCCTTTGTAGCTGAGGACTGAAACAGCAGAAAAACGAAAGTGTGGAGACATCTTCCTTTGCAAACATCCCCACTCTTTGAGCCGCGCTGTCCAGTTCTGCCCAGCATAGCCTTGCAAGTGCACAGCCTTGAAAATGCTGTACTAGTCAGACCCAGGTGAGCTGCTTGTCCCTCCTTTAAGCTATATCTTACAATCCAAAGAGAGGTACCAGCCTCCACAGTTTCTTGTGATAGGCTTTGGTTTGGGATGGGGGGGAAGTTGGTTATTTCATTCTATGAGCAAATATTAATTTGCAGGAGTCTTAATTAAAGGTAATATGTAATTTTCTCCAACTGACAACATAAAATGAGATTGTGTTTCTCTTTCCTAAACTTGTTTTCAAGCATTCTACACAGCAACAGAAGAAGGGTGAAAAAGACTTATTAGGAAGAAGACTAATTTTGTGGTGAAAACTTGTTCTTTTTTATTATTGTTATTGTGATGCCATTGCAGAGAGAATAACTTTAATTTTATTATTCGTATATGTGTACATTATCTGCATTATAAATCAGATAAGGTTGTTCAAAGACAAAATCAGAATCTAAATAAACCACAGTTATTGCCATATGCAACACTCAGCAGTAATGGTTTACTATTGCACTTCCAGGCCTGTGTTATGACCTTTGCAAAATACCTGCTCAAAAGTCTGTGCTTGCTTATTTCATCAGCAGAAACTTATACACACATTGAGGACAATTTCTTCTACATTGATTTGCCAGCCTTTTTTAAGTAACAATGTGATACAAAAAAAGCACTTTGGAATCAATCCTTCATATTTTAATATAAATTTAAAATTAATTTCTGAATTCATATTCAAAACTGAGACAATTCTTCATTGCTTTGCAATGAAGTGAAAACAAAACACTTTATCCTTTACTAGCATTACTGTTTTAAATATGTAGGGGCGCTGAAAACAATTCAGCTGATCTCATATGTTTCCAGAAATAAATGACACACGTCACCCTCTAGATTCTTTTTAGAAATATTTCTGATTTTTACTAGTGGGTTAGAATTTCTACTTTTTATATTGCTCTGTTTAGAGGGATTTTGCCGTAAGCCATGTCAGTCACTGTAAACATAGCAAAATATTGTCTGGAGAGACATAATTGGCTAATTTCTGTTTGACTCCAATGTTCTGACCATGATATTAAACATACATAAAATATATTAATTGCTGAAGGAAGACAAAATCTAAAGTGATCCATCTGACATTAATCAGAGCTAAAACAACCATAGAGACCTTCTTTGAACTTACAATTGGCATACCAGAATGGGAATTGGTTCAGAAGTGGCTGACCATCGACCATCAGAGTCTATCATATCTGACTTATCATCATGGTAGTAAATGCTCATTTTCTCAAGTTCAGTTTGAAGGATGCATTTGAAGTAACATGTAATACTAGCAATCTCTTAACACTATCCATTTATACAGCAAACCAACTTGGAAGAAAATTCTGTTCTTAGACAGAATGTGGCAACATGATATTTCCCCTTTATTGAAGAATCTACGTGCATGAAAATTTGTGAAAAAACAACAATCAGATGGATTTTTTCCTGATATAAGTGAATATAATGTTAATTTTTTTCTGCAAGCAGAGATACTGCAATACTGTGAAAGGTGTAGTATATTTGAATTTCTACAACCGCAGACCTGTCCTCAGATGAAATTGTCTAATTTACATCTGTTTATGCCAGCTGAGGATACTGGACATTTGGTCCATCTGTTTAATGCTGTGTGCAGGCACTCATCACTTTCTGATTCAAGCGTGTACTATTTTGTTCTTGTGCCACCAGATACCATGACGTGTACGTGTCATTACTCACAGAAAGTAAGGAGGCAGTTTAAACTCCGTGACCAGACTTCTTTAAGGTGCTTAACAGGGACTCTGAACAGCCATACAAATTGCGGCAGGACCTTTCTGACTGATGGTCAGACTATTACAAAAAAGTCTGAGACTATAATTATTAGGTTTTTTTAAAGGAGAAGGGGGGAAGAATCCTTTCACTGACTGTATTTAATAGCTTTCCTGCCTGATTTGAACTGGATCTGGCTATTTTCTGGCAAAGACAAAAATAGCTCCATATCAGAGTATCAATTCCTTAAGCAAATAAGTGCCTTTATATTCATTGCCCTGTGTATAGATCCATAGACTCAGAATCAGAATCTGTCTTTTTAGCGTCATTCTGCAAAATGATGGCTCTTGAGTCACAACTAAATTAACACATAGAACCACAGAATACTTCAGGTTGAAAGTGACCATCCAACTAGATGACCTCCAAGGGTCCCATCCAGTTTTCTGCTTTAAGTAAGACAAAAGAAGTAGGTTGCTCTGGACTTTGTCCAGTCACATTTGAAGCATCTCCAGAGATGGAGAACCCATAACCTCTTGCATTGTTTTTGGCTGGGATAGAGTTAATTTTCTTCATAGAAGTTAGTATGGGTCTATGTTTTGGATTTGTGATAAAAAACAGGGATGTTTTAGTTATTGCTGAGCAGTACTTACACAGCATCAGGGTCTATTCTGCTTTTCACATCACCCTACCAGCAAGTAGGCTGGGGGTACACAAGAATTTGGGATGGGACACAACTGGGACGGCTGACCCCAACTGACCAAAGGGATATCCCACACCATATCCTGCACCTGGACTGGGGCAACCCCCAGTATCTATACAGGCTGGGGGATGAAGGGGTTGAGAGCAGCCCTGCCAAGAAGGACTTGGGGGTACTGGTGGATGAAAAGCTGGACATGAGCCAGCAATGTGCGCTCACAGCCCAGAAGGCCAACCGTATCCTGGGCTGCATCAAAAGAAGCGTGGCCAGCAGGTCGAGGGAGGTGATTCTGCCCCTCTCCTCTGCTCTGGTGAGACCCCACC
>NW_008825607.1:28621-29450 GCF_000699105.1 Pygoscelis adeliae
GTAAGCACAGACAATGCCCCAGGGAAAGCTCCAGAAGCCAGCCACGGGGAGGGGTCTGGCGTCACTCTCCTTGACTGACTAATGTCTCAACCACTCCTGGAGCTGGGGTAAGAGAAGACTCTAGAAACCTTGGGCTGGAGCCAATAAATAGGGGTGCACGTGAGCCTCCTGGGGGCACTCTCCACACCGACACCCCCCCGTTGACAGGTCCGACACTGGATCCAGGATTAGTGATTTCTTTATCTCTCTCTACCTCTCTCCTGCTTCTCTCTTTCTCTTTTTCTCTCCTCCTCCCCCTTCTCGTTCTTTGCTTTTGATGTTGTTAAGTAATACAAGGCCTACCTCAACTCCTCACAAAGCCGCTTAGCTTGTATTATATATTAAGACATAGAGGGTTGATGTTTATAGAAGTGTTCGTGCCATTAAAGTTGGAGTTTGTTTTTGGACCTTGAGTGTTATTTCACCTTAATCCACACCGAGGGGATTTGCAGATCTTAGTCACTCTCCCCTTCTCCTAGGAGGGACGTGACAGGGAGACCTCATTGCAACCTTTAAATACTTAAAGGGTGCTTCTTAGAAAGATGACAGACTTTTAGTAGGGCCTGTTGTGATAGGACAAGGGGTAATGGTTTTAAACTAAAAGAGGGTAGATTTACACTAGATTTAAGGAAGACATTTTTTATGCTGAGGGTGGTGAAACACTGGAACTGGTTGTCCAGAGAGGTGGTGGATGCCCCATGCCTGGAAACATTCAAGGTCAGGTTGGACGGGGCTCTGAGCAACCTGATCTAGATGAAGATGTCCCTGCTCATTGCAGGGGGCTTGGACT
>NW_008825607.1:29659-36330 GCF_000699105.1 Pygoscelis adeliae
CATTACATGTGATGGAGCCCTGCTTTCCTGGAGATGGCTGAACACCTGCCTGCCGATGGGAAGTAGTGAATGAACTCCTTATCTTGCTTTGCTTACACACACAGCTTTTGTTTTACCTATTAAACTGTTTTTATCTCAATCCACAAGTTTTCTCGCTTTTACTCTTCTAATTCTGTCCCAAATCCCACTGGAGTGGGGTGAGCAAGCGGCTGTGCGGGGCTCAGCTGCCTACAGGAGTTGAACCACAACACCCCTGTGGACGCAGTGCTTTGACATAGTCAGGGTTTCTTTTTTTCTTCTCCTTATATGCAATCATGATTTCTTTTGCTGTAATTTGTGGTAATTGCTTCATGCCTTTTACCATGTACCTCTGTCAGCTCAATGAAGTGCCCCTGCTTAGCCCATTTAGGTCAACTGCAGTTAGATTTCCCCTTCCCTCTTCTTTTCCAGGGTGAACCAGTTTGGCTCCTCTGTGCTCCCTAATACGCATCTTGGCTGTCAAATGCTCCCCACTCCCTGGTGGCCACCGGCAGGACATTTACAACATGCATACCTCTGCCAGCTTGTTCGGGGGGGGTACTTCATCAAAACGGCAAATAGTTTAGGGAACCTGAAGGTGCTATAAACTTAAACTTCTTAAACGAGAGCCCAAAGTGATCAATAATTAACTTCAGCTGAGAGGAATCCAAACTTTGTCTGTATCCTTGACTCATTGCACTCTCTAGATCTTGGGCTGTTGTGTAGCTTATTTTAAAGGTTATGAAATGCATTAGTAGTATGTTAATAAACTATAAACATCTGTAATTGTACACCATCTACATTTTCATGTTCTGGGAAAACCCTGTCAGAAGACACTTAAAAGCAGCAAGCTGTGAGTGGTCTCCAGCATGACTTGGCAGTGAGTTCCTGAGACTTGTTTTTGTTGTTCTTTTTTTAACAAGGAGGTACATTTTTATGATTTCAACATTTAGCGTACTATTATAGAACCAGCAGGAACTAAGTTTTTTTCTCTAATTCAATACTTTTAATTGTGTCAAGTGTTTCTACTTTTGCAGTGTTTTCTCTCTCTTTGAGGAGAAAGAAAAATTTTCCACTTTAACTCCACTAAAACTTCTGCTAGTTAAAAAAATTTACTTTAAAACATATCTATAAAAATAGTGTAAGAAATAACTGGACATACTGATATAAAAGTCAAGGATGGAAAATAAACAGACAGTCATTCATAGTTCAGCTCTTAAATCCATTTAATTTAATCCTCCTCTTAATGAGGTATGAACAGAAATTACACAATTCAACTCAACGAAGTTATGGGGCTGTAAGTACAAAGAGAATCAGGACTAGTGTGTGAAGTTAGAAAGGAGAATAAAGTGATGTTTCGATAGAGAAATTCCACAGTTTGAATAAATAATGAAACAAATATTTTCCAGTATTCTAATGCTGCAACCTGTTGGGTGGGTAAACAGCTGGTATGTTTGGTTTTGCTTTGTTCATACGTGTTCAGGGAGAATTGAGTTTGGTTAAGGAACATCCATTCTTAAGCATCCCTGAAGAGAGACACAAACAAAATCTGCACGTCGCGTGATGTCTCCACTGTTCCTTCTTGTGGGTGGTAGGAGGGATGCAGGATGACCACGCAGGTGCTTCCACACCCTGTACCGCTCAGGTTCAGAGCACAGCTGCGGTGAAACGGGCTGCTCCTGAGACTGTAACTAATTGCAGCTCAGTCCAACTACCTGCCACTGCTGTTTATATTCATACTAGTTTAGTCACAATCTGCTCTGGTGTAATACTGCATATGATAATTCAAATTGCTTGTAAAAGCTGCGTGTTATGTTAGCTGATTCACTGAAAGACTTAATCTGTGTAGAGCAACAGTGTGAACTCTGATGTTTGGAAGTTGACGAATCCTGAAACAGTAGGTGTTTTGCTTTTCTCAAATTAGATTCTTTTGGCTCTTCTGCATATTTGACTATTAACTATTTTCTACAATTCTGTTTGTCTCAATTTAGAAATACTTAGGAGATTGTAAACAAAGACATTCCTGGAGAACATGATATGGTATGCAATACATGTTACTCTAACGCATTCCATTGTTTCAGCAAAGTGTTTCTATATTTAGGAAGACCTAGTACTTAAAATCTCGTCTTACTGGTATTTTCCATCAACAATAAGAAAAAAATTATATTCTATTGCTTCAGCTGATGCAGAAATTCCTCCTTAGGCAGGTATCTAATTTTTAATTTTTCCTTGTCTGGCAACAGTTCATGAATGTACTATTATCTGTGACTGGACAGACATAAGGGATGAAAGGAAGCAGTATGTTACAATGAAAAGAGAAAGAATGTCCTAGAGACCAAGCTAGACAGGCATTGCTCACTGTAAGGTGAAAGCATGAATTCATAGCACAGCTTGGAAGTTAGTGATATGAAGAAATAGGAAGAAAAATGAACTGCAAGACAAAGTGAAAATTGGTTGTGCAGCAATACATTGAGCAGCAGTTTGCCTGAAGAGTTTAAACTAGCCAACATTGCAGAAAAAGACACATGACCAAGGGTTCACCAGTTCAAATTTTAGCCATATCAAAAATGGTTGCAGCTCTGCAAACATGGGGAATGAAGTTTCTGTAGTCCCAAAGCAGCTCTTGCTCCTATGAAAATTAATGACTAAATGAAAAAGGAAGAAAAAAGCATATGTTAATCCCACCCCTGAAAATACAGATACGGATGCACATTTTAGATTTACTAGGGACACATCAACAAAACAGACACAGGACACAGCAGAGATCAACTCAAAGCCTAATTTAGCAAATTAACAGCAAGAAAAACTATCTGATCAAATTCAGCCATAGTGCACCCTCTTGACTTAATTATATGATGATATGATTACAATTTAATCCACTGTGTGAATGGATTAAATGCCTGTAGTTCTTCACATTACCTTTGGTCATAATATCGCCAATGACTCTTAGTGACATCTTTTGCTGTCTTCATAACTGTTTTACCCAGCAAATGACAGAGAGTTATTTCTCACAAAGTATAATTTCCATTATACAGTGTCTACTCAGCTCTAATTCAGTTACACCACTTCTTTGTGTTTTTATTTCACCAGACAGAGCAGTACAATTCACATAAAGTTAAACTCAGTTTTTCCTCTCTCAGTCACTATGAATGAAAAAAGAGCTAGTGTTTAGAGATCCCTGAAGATATCTTCAGTTATGTAAAGACACAAAAGAATGCATAAGCATAAATAAAAATACATTAGGACTTGAAGCGTTGGTTCGCCAATGTCATGTATACAACGGTGTCAATTTAGGTTTCTGCATGGACACTGCCAAGAAAAAAAATTATTCAAGTAAATTGAACACAAACACTAAAATCTTTTTATTTGTGTATTATGTTTTCAATATTCACGTAGTACATCATAGTTAATGATCGCTTCTCTTTGAGCATCTGTTATGTCTCCCCACATCTTTCCCCTTCTTCCCCAATGTTGTCAGTAATGTTACAGTGCACTCATCAGGCATTTCCAAGTTCCTTTCTATAACTCATAATTAGTGGTGTACTAGAATAGACTTGTTGTGCAAAATACTTCTTAATATATTTGTTTGACTCTATACTGTCTCTGTCTACCTATTTACACATACATGCCATGTACGTACTTTCCCATGCCTCATCAGGACAAAGGTTACACCTTTTACCATTTTCCACAGCTGAGAAGAGATCCACCTCAGTGTTATACTCACCTCCCATAATTTTGATTGCAGCAGCTTTTGGTCATGTTGTGTTAAGAGCTCCAGTCTGCAGTAGCCAGATGGAGATCAAAGGTGGAACAGTTTTTGCATTTCACATCCCCACCGGAACAGCTCTATTTTATAGAAGTATTGTCAGAGCATATGTTCTACATTTCAGGTGCCAGCCCTAAGCACTGTTTTACCTGGGATGGAAGGTCTTTTCTGCTCTCATTTTCACCATGATTCCTACCCTGGACTCCCAAAAATCCATAAGGGTGTAATTAAAACTGATATATTTTTGTGTCAGTTTTCCCACTTTTGTGTTTCACTGTAGGTCTCCTCACCCACTCCACATTTTCTAAGGTTACCTCTGTTTCCTCTGACTACATAAACTTAAAAAGCAGACTGTTCTTTTCTCTTGTTACTTTCTGCTTTTAAATTAATTTAAATCTCTTACTAAAAGATTTTGAGAAAATTCAGAACACAGGATGTAAAAGTTCTGCATACAGATCATCGTATAACTCAACAGTTAAAATCAGAGAAGACTACAAAGAGCAGTGTATTTAATATAAAAAATTAAAACCTTCAAAATCAAAATTAAGTTTAAATTCATGAGAAATTCCAATATTTGGAAAAACAATTTAAAACCTTGGAACACACTATGTCTACTAAGACCTGAAAATAATTAGAAATACTAACATTATGAAATCATTATGAAATTACTTATTTGTCAATTTACACCATGTTGCAAACATTTTCAAAACCTAAGCATTGAGTATAAACAGTAACTGCAGCAATTACAGATTTATTTTCTGCCTATGTACAATCTGCCTATGAAAAAAGACTCTTGGCAAATAATTTTGAATTTTATAAACAACAGACTGTCTGTAACCACATCTTATTGGTTAATAAACTCATTGCACAGACAAACCAGTTTTACAGGTATAACCTACTGTCAAATTGGTTTAACTTACATATAATTATTACTATCTATCTCATGAAATTCAACATTTGTGGGAGTAAAATCATACTAGCTGTGATAGATAAGTATGTGTAAAATCACGATTCAGTGTATATTCGATATTTCACTTAGAATCTGCAAAATGTGTTTGCTTTACAAAGGCGCTTTCCACATCTAAAATTTACAGGATATATGAAGAAGGTATGAAGTCAGCTGTAACTGACACTTCAGTGCAATGAGTTCCTGTTCTCCACCCCCTCAGACAGAAATGTCTGCAACTACAGACTGCGGGGTCAGACAGAGGAACAAGAAAAGAAGTGAACCCTTCACTCGAGCTTAAACTGTAAAATGTAGTATGTATGCAGCCAAGCAAATGTGGTGTCTTTTGTTTTGTATCTTGCATGGACACCTTTCTGAGAAGAGTGAGAGGGGAACAGTTGGTTGCAGCAGACCGAGCTTTTTCTCCATTACATTCTCCATTACTTTTCTCCCTTTGATTTTTTTATTTTTTTCCCTGACTTTTTTTTTAATTCCTCTTAATTTTTAAAATTTTCAGTCAAATTAAAGAGCTTTCCATTTTGCACATGGAGACAAAGTTTCAAGAATTATTAAAGACACAAGAAAACAAGTTAACACGCATCTTTAGGGATATATTTCCTGTTAATTCAGCATCTAATGGATGAGGTTTTCTTCCTTAAAAATTTGGGATTTTTCCCAGTTTTATCTTAAAGCTATAACTGACCTACAAATACCATGAAATGTAACTGTTCTGTAAACTGGCAGTAAAGAGATCAATGGTTTTCATTTCTTGGGGCACATGAAGAAATAAAGTGGTGGATGTGAATGACCCTTGATACTTCTCCAATGCTGAGAAATCTGGTACAACCCTGAGCCACAGCTAGAATACAGTGCTTCCTTTCCTGCTTATAGAGCACAGACTATCATTGAAATTACCTGGGAAAAGAAACAAAGAGAATATGTGTCTAGGGAAATCTCAAGACAAAGAAATCATGCAAACTACCTCTAGACTGCTTCTAGTCCCAAATCACGTGGACCTAGTATCTCACATCTTTATGGAGAGATAGATTTCAGCTCAGTTTAGTATAAGTATGTCCATCTTATTTCCTATCAAAGTAGCTGGGAGGAGAACTTTCAAAAGCATAAATGTGAGTTCAGGACGTATTTCTTCCTGCCTTTCACTTAGGTACTGAACACCTTTCGCAACTCTGCAAGTCTTCATCACAAAGGTAACAACATTTCATAGATCAGTGCATACAATTCCCTGAGCTGGAAGACAGGGACGTCGAGCAGGATAAACCCCCCATAATCCAAGAGGAAGCAGTTAATGACCTGCTACGCCACCTGGATGCTGATGAGTCTACGGGGCTGGATAGAATCCACCCGAGTGTGCTGAGAGCTCTCCATCATTTATCAGCAATCCTGGTTAATGGGGGAGGTCCTGGACGACTGGAGGCTGGCCAATGTGACACCCATCTACAAGAAGGGCTGGAAGGAGGATCTGGGGAACTACAGGCCTGTCAGCCTGATCTCGGTGCCGGGGAAGATTATGGAGCTGTTCATCTTGAGGGCGCTCACAAGGCAGGTGCGGGACAACCAGGGGATCAGGCCCAGCCAGCACGGGTTCATGAGAGGCACGTCCTGCTTGACCAACCTGATCTCCTTCTATGACCAGGTGACCCGCCTAGTGGACAAGGGAAAGGCTGTGGATGTGGTCTACCTGGACTTCAGTAAGGCCTTTGACACCCTCTCCCACAGCATTCTCCTGGAGAAGCTGGCGGCTCACGGCTTAGACAGGTGTACTCTGTGCTGGGTTAAAAACTGGCTGGACGGCCGGGCCCAGAGAGTTGTGGTGAATGGAGTTCAATCCAGTTGGCGGCCGGTCACGAGCGGTGTTCCCCAGGGCTCAGTTTTGGGGGCGGTCTTGTTCAATATCTTTATCAATGATCTGGACGAGGAGAT
>NW_008825607.1:37073-41257 GCF_000699105.1 Pygoscelis adeliae
AGTGGTTAAACATTGGACCAGGCTGCCCAGGGAAGTGGTTGAGTCACCAACCCTGGAAGTATTTAAAAGATGTGCAGATGTGGCGCTTAGGGACATGGTTTAGTGGGCATGGTGGTATGGGGTTGACGGTTGGACTCAATGATCTTAGAGGTCTTTTCCAACCTTAATTATTCTATGATTCTATGATTCTATGATTCTATGATTCTAATTCAATTAAATTCCAGAGATGTTTGTGGAGAGAATGGAGTTTAACCCTTCGAGTTCAGGTTGGATTTCAATATTGATATTTAAGGAGGAAAAATGTAATCAGTATTCTTAATTGTGCCTGAATGTTCACCCCCCAACACATCTCAGAAATAGACTAGGCTGGAAATCCACAATAGCATATTTGCAGACTAACTTTTCAGAGCAAACTGTGCATTTGCCACTAAATATACACAAAAATTAGCAGAAATCAATATCAATACTAGACTTCCTTCATAAGTGGCATCCTGCCAGTGAGCTCCTGCATTAATAGGGTAGGAATGCCAATACAATTACACGTGACCTCTTGACTATTAATACTTCCAGGCCTTTTATCTCATTAAAAACTGATGATCTATGCCAGAAGAAGAGATGCTGCTGTTGTTGTTATTCAAGTCCAGAACTAAAAAAAAAATTTTATTGTATTACTTTATTATGATGATACTTTAATGAAAACACTTAGTTTCTTGATGTTCTGATTATCTCTCCATTAAATTTGCATTTTCACTGACACTTAAAACACATCTACTTCAGTTCTGTCCTCTGTTTTGTAAGCTTAGATGCTCTGTCTGCATTTCATTGAGTTGTTCTATATGAAAGTATTGATTTAATCAAGTACATGAAATTCACTTCAACTTTTCATGATGTTAATGCTGCCATATCAATGATACAGTATTGTATTGAAATGCTTTTTTAGAAGAGGCGTATTCTGAGCACTAGTTTATCTGATCAAGACAAATATTTTGCTGAGCTTCACTACTTCATTCAGCTTGGATTTTGTTTAATACGAAGAGTATATATTAAGTTCTTCTCTGTCTTCTACAGGTACAAAGCTGTTTCAATACAAGTTGAGAAACCATTTGTACAATTGAAACAGAGAAGAATTTTGCATAAAATGTCCTGGAAGGCATTACCTTACAAAGTTACCTTGTATTGGAAACTTAATTTATATTAAAAATTTGTTTTGTTTGTTTCCTTTTTTTGTTTCCTTAGTTGGTTTCACACATAACCTAGGGAGAACCCCGAATGGAAGGGATATTTTTGCGTGTGTGTGCATATATTTATACATATAGACATAAATGTAGGTTGAGGTGTTCTTAAAGGCATTTCAGAATTATTGAAAACATAGCAGTGGTTTATTTCACTATCTTGATGGATAGGTGTTTATCGCTAGCTACTGCAGATTGCCTTCTCAGGTACAGTTTCATTTTTTATTGTACAAAAAATGTTGTACAAAAATAGAGAGATTAATGATGGTTTTCTGGGGGCATTCTCAGCTGTTTTCTCAAATTCTCTTTTAATAAGGAAAGGCTTAGAAAGTATAAATCTAGTTCTATGAGCTGTGCCAAAAACTATGGTACTTAAGTTACAAATGTGAAATTCAAGTTTATCCTTCAGTTATTACTGTGGTGTAGCAGGATATCAGGGCTGTGCCTGTGTGCACGCTGAGAGCACTCAAATCATTAATTCCCTGGGTAGTCCAGGAGCACCTGGGCAGTCATCTGAAAGGGTGAGACAGTGGACCGGCTGGAGACAGTGGACCAGCATGGAACGAAGTGCTGAACTCCCAGCCGCATTCACAATTGAAAGTTATACTGATTGCTGCAGGTGCTCTCCAGGTGGGAACTTCTGACCATTCCAGACAGTGTCCCAGGCAGTTCCTGCTGTGCCCGCTCCTGCCACTTGTATGTGTAAATGCAGTGATTAACACCTGAGTGGATTGACCTGGAGACTCCCAGGCAGATCCTGCGCAGAAGTGATCAACTGTTTGTTGATCAGACACTATTATCTAGACAACAGAAACTTTCTGCAGGTGCAGAAATAACCTTGCAGGGCAGCCTCTTGTGTTCAGGAGATGTAGGAGACGTTTTGCAGGTCAAGACAATAGTGAGGTGTCCTGGTTTCAGCTGGGATAGAGTTAATTTTCTTCCTAGTGGCTGGTACAGTGCTGTGTTTTGGATTTAGGATGAGAACAATGTTGATAACACACAGATGTTTTAGTTGTTGCTGAGCAGTGCTTACACTAGTCAAGGACTTTTTAGTTTTCCATGCTCTACCAACTGAGAAGGCTGGGGGTGCACAAGAAGCTGGGAGGGGGCACAGCCAGGACAGCTGACCCAAACTGGCCAAAGAAACATTCCACACCATGTGATGTCATGCTCAGTACATAAACTGGGGAAAGCTGGCCGGGGGTGCCGCTGCTCGGGGACTGGCTGGGCATCAGTCGGCGGGTGGTGAGCAATTGCACTGTGCATCACTTGCTTTGTATATTATTATTGTTGTTGTTGTTATTATTTTTTTTTATTCTATTTCAATTATTAAACTGTTTTTATCTCAACCCATGAATTTTCTCACTTTTACTCTTCCAATGCTCTCCCCCATCCCACTGGGGCGGGGGGAGTGAGCAAGCAGTTGTGTGGTGCTTAGTTGCCAACCGAGGTTAAACCATAACATGAGGGATCATGCTGGGGTGGTCACGTGCAACCATAGACATCTGGGTTACAAGAACTGAGCAAAACAACAGTTTAAGGAGGTTCTCCTGACTCAGTTGAAGGTGTCATTGAGAGCACTCTTGTAACAGACTTCCATCATCATTTGGAAAGCAACTAACCATCCTCTCTGAGCCATTTAATTCCCCACACAAACACTACTCAAGCCAAAACCCCTGTAATTAATGGGTTTTTTTAACAAACACTATCCATGGGTGTCTGAGAAAGGCAGCTCATGAGCAGGATTGTCTCAGGTTTTTCTGTCAGTGTGGAAGTATTCATGAAATATCTGCCATAAAAGCAGTTCTTCTGGCAATTTTGGCAAATTCTGGTAATTTGTGTTTTTTGTTCTTTTTGGACAGCGTAGAATGAAAACGCATTTGTCTTCTTAGACAGCTAGTCTAAAGATCTTAAAAGAGCACATTAACAGTAACACCAGAGATTTTTTATCCTAGAGAAAACATGCAGTCAAGCTGTCTCTGCACCTCTTTCTACTCTGTCCAGACTATGGAAGCTTCCTCTTATTTTCATTTAAGCTAGATTGAAAATAAACTCCGTGGGGCAGGGACTCATTAGGGCAAAGTGGGTTTTTTGTTCAGTTGTTGGGTTTTTTTAAGTTTTTAGTGCCAATATGCTATTATGTTACACATTGCAGGTCCAGATAACAGTAACGGAAAAGGGGAAGACAGGTAAAACTGAACTTAAATTGTTGATGCCCAACAAAGCTTTAATTTAGTTTATGGGTTTATTTATTAACCAGCAAATGCAAGCATTACCTTCTCATCTTTATTTTTATTTTTATAGAGCTTTTTTAGTAGAAGTTAGAAGGAGGGTGATGCTGCAGACCAACCTTCTGAAGTCTGAAACACACCCACCATTCAAGGTGTTGAATACAGAAAGCTCGTTTCATCCATTGTAAATTATGCCAAAATGTACCTATCATGAAATGTACTTGGAGTCCTCACAGCCTGGGATGTTTCAATCTGGAAAAGAGATAGAAAAGAATACAGCCAGGGTCTATACAACACTGAATGACTGGGACAGAGTGAATAGAGATTTATTGTTCATTGTCCCTTCCAGTAGAGGAACTAGGACACATCAAATGATTTTAAGAGATGACAGATGCAAAACGACTTCCTAAAGTGCTTTTTCAACATTTTATGATTGATTTGTGAAAGTTCTTGCATAATCAGTTGTGAATGCACTTTTCTCCAGGAAGTGACTAGACCAATTCATGGGAGGAAAATCCATTGACTGTTGTTACATACAAAAACCTTGCTGTCAGCTCAAGGAGTTCTCTGGAGCCTGGAAGGGCTGTCAGGGAGAGATCATTGCATGTTTCCCTTGCTCATCTTGCTCTGGTATTTTCTACTCTAGGCTCTCACTTTTGGAGACTGGAGACTGAAAACGGGGCTTGGCAGTCCCTTTGCCTAATTCAGCACAGCAACGTTT
>NW_008825607.1:41291-50996 GCF_000699105.1 Pygoscelis adeliae
TTCAGGAACATACATGATTTTCCTGCAGAGCAATCTCTGTGATGAGTTACTGAAATTTTACAACAGTAATATAATGGAATTCTTGCCAAAAATACCCTGCAAAGTATATCTGCATTACCAGTCTGTGGGGATTAATGGCACGGACTCTGGCAAGCAGCAACCAAAGACCTTTATTGCTCTATATTAGCGTAATTTATAGCAAGCAAAAGTGTCCACACGCTATCTGCAGCCTGCAGATAGGTTACAGCCTTGTGTTCACGCGCATCTATGCTCCAGCAGATAGGTGTTCCTGACCATACAGCATAACTTCATGGTCCTTATCTTGTTTACTCCTTTCCAGCAGCTTATTCCTTTCTTCCTTATCTTCTGCCTGCGTGCTTTCTCACAGGTATAGTACCTGCTCATTAAAATCAAATTCAGTAATGTCCATAGTTGAAAATCCTATCCCCACACCAGTCTATTTCTGGAAAGCACTGGTGTGGTAGAAATATCTTTGAGGGAAGCCCTTTATCTTCCTAACTTTCTGTAAAACTCATTCTAGTTTGTAGGTATTATATACAAAGTAATTGATGATAGCAGTAAATGCCAGCTACTGTTTTCCTTTAGACCAAATAAAGATAAAGGGTTTTCTTCTGCAAACAACAAACAAGCTAATATTGTAGGAAAGCCAAGTACTTTCCATGTTTCTTTTAAAGATATTCTGTGACACCTTGATAGAGTTACTTAAACTAAGATACAAATAGAAACCAAAAAGCCATGTTATTGAATGTTGTTGTCCTAATTTTTAAGTGCCTGTCTGCTCCTCAGGTGGAATTCAAAACACCAGGTTAGGTGATCAAAGAATGAAGAGACATCAATGTCTTTGAAAAAGCTTCACAAAAATCATCAGACTTGACAAGGAAGCCATTTCAACTGTTCAGTGGTGGCTCACTCGTAAAAAAATGAATGAAACAGAGGCTAATTTCTTTGGAAATATGACTAGAGATTAAGGACTACATTTTAGGCAGTATTTGAGTGTGAATAATTTCATAACATTGTTAATAATTGTTGTGGTTTAATCTCAGTTGGCAACTGAGCACCACACAGCTGCTCGCTCACTCCCCCTGCCCCAGTGGGGTAGGGGAGAGCATTGGAAGAGTAAAAGTGAGAAAACTCATGGGTTGAGATAAAAACAGTTTAATAATTGAAATAAAATAGTAATAATAATAACAATAATAATAAAAGAATATACAAAGCAAGTGATGCACAGTACAATTGCTCACCACCTGACGACCAATGCCCAGCCAGTCCCCGAGAAGCGGCACCCCGGCCAGCTTTCCCCTAGTTTATGTACTGAGCATGACGTCACATGGTATGGAATGTCCCTTTGGCCAGTTGGGGTCAGCTGTCCTGGCTGTGCCCCCTCCCGGCTTCTCGTGCACCTCCAGCCTTCTCAGTCGATAGAGCATGGGAAGCTGAAAGGTCCTTGACTACTGTAAGCACTACCTAGCAACAACTAAAACATCGGTGTATTATTGACATTATTCTCATCTTAAGTCCAGAACACAGCACTGTACCAGCCACTAGGAAGAAAATTAACTCTATCCCAGCCAAAACCAGGACAATAATGAGTCATGAATAGTCCATTAGGTTAGAAACCAGCAGATAAAAATGTTTCTGAAATTATCAACAAGTTCTTGGTATTTGGGAGACATCATAAGGCAAGGTCACGAGTAAAACAGACCAATTTTAGTATAAACTGCTCTCCTATGGGAGATTCCTAGACCTGGCAAAATTTATAAGTTCACATCTGGACTGCACCTTTTTGCAAGTGGGCACAGGAGCAGGGACTGTGTGTCTCTTCATTTGATTAATAATATCTATGCTTTAAATCCTTTCACAACGCACAGATTCTGAAAGCTTAGTAATAATAATGTGTGCCACAAGTGCATTAAGGTTCCCTGTTGTGCTCGTTTTCAACAGATTGGTTTTGAATGTTATTTTGAGTTCATCTGCCGTTCAGGAGGTAAGGGACAAAAGTGGCTCAAAAGAGCCACAGAAAGAGAAACAGAGAAAAGCCATAGAAAGTCCAGGGTTCACTCAGGCAGCCTGGATTACCTTGACAGGACTCATACTCTTTTACAGCTTTTTATTCTTCTGGCACCTCCTTTTATTGTGAGGAAAAGTAAGTAGATTCATTACATGCAATGCCATAAAAATATTTAATTGCATTTTGAATGATCTTATGCACACAATGACTTTTTATAAAATTGCTAGCTATTGACGTGTTGGTTGGACAAGGGATATAAGCCAAAAATACATCTTATTGCAAATTAACTAGTGTAACATAATAAATGTCAGTGCCTTATCAGTGTAAATATTTTTGCTAGGCAGCTGAAAAAGTGATTTGGTGGGCCTGATTCTGAATGTAAAAAAGCTTTGCAAGTCATGAAAGTTTCAGCTGGAAAAAGGAAGAGCTGCTCAGCCATGTGGGGCTAACACAGCCCCTGGGAGACCCTTGAGGTGGCTAAGTGCTCTCCTTCACACTCCTCAAAACCAGCTGAGACGTTCCTGTCAGCCTGCATGATGCTGAGCTGCAAGCTTTTTCCCTGCACAGTATGACAAGACTCCACATCTCCCGACACCCCAGAGACAATCCTGGGCAGAAAATATGTGAGAGAGGGCAAGGAGGAAAAGGACCCGTGTGTTCATCTCTGATTCTTCAGGCAACAGAACTGGTTGGGTGGAAATGGGGAACTGGCAGGTAAATTTGAAAGAAACATGTGAGTTATACTGCTTTCTCAGAAAAGATGCAGGGAGCTGAGAAGGAGGTGCCATGCTTACAACCACAGCTATCATGATTAATGTTTTGCTGGAATGATAAATTGCAAGAAGAGCTACCTGTTCTAAGTGAAAATTAAATATGGGGATGTTTCAACTGTCTTTTGCTCCCTCTAACCATAAAAGCCAAAATTTCCAAGCTATCAATGGAAAGACACATTGCACTGATTATGGATATTCCCTTGAGGGTTACAATATAATTTCTATAGTTGTTAAACATTTGTTGTCATTGCTGCAGATTGTGTCCACTATAAGCATTTGGCTTGGCAGTGCCAATAAATCCCTCTGCATAGCTTGCTAGAAGCAGTTTCTGCTACCAAGTGTGTATATAAAATCTCCTGGGTTCAGACCCAATGTCTGTCCCACAAACCGGGTGAGGAAGGAAGGAGCTGCTAATAAGAACTGAACTCACCATTATTTCAATGAAAAATTTGAAAAATGTAATGTATAAATATCACTATAAAACTTATTCTGTATAATAGATTTTTTCCTGTACAAGTATAAAAAACTACATATAATTTTAGCAAGTGTACTTGATGTTAAATTATCTGTTAAACAAATTTCAACCAGTCATTTAGCCTCAACACCAAGGAATGTAACTAAACAGATGGCTTACCAGTAGTTTTTCCCTGTACAGCTGATAGTGAAACAGCTTTTTGCAGTGGCAGGCAGTAAAGCTTAGCTTTGGAAAATACAACTCCTCAGGGACATAGAATCTTCCCAGATTTTATAGCAGTCTTTGCTCCTTACACAGCTTGGGAAATTACCATTACTTTCCTAACACTTTTTCTTAGGTTTGGTTTGTTTAGGTTTTTTTTCTTTCAAAATGAGGGACTTTCTGTCAAAAGGAATAACAAGATAAATATAGGTTTTTTTTAAAAAATAAGAAAAAAATTTCTTGTGTTTGACCATCTCCTGTTTCTTTTTTTTTTCTGCATTTTTTCAAAAATGGTGCTAATTTGATTCTGAAAATTCAAAACATTGAATTTATAACAAGACAAGTGTCTTGCTTAAATTATCTTGCTGTCTTATCTTTGATTTTTTGATGCAAATCCTGGCACTTAAGACCCAAGGACAGACGTGCCATGGATTTTCTTGGGTCAGATTGCTGTAAGGTCAGAGTTATATAATTTCTTTTTCTGCAAGTGCAGCCTCTGACCTGGTGTGTTACATGCTTCCCCTCACACTCCTTCCTTGAATGACATGAATCTATCATAGACACAAGCATGATGCTTGACTGCTTTTTTTCTGAAGAGACAAATTTTGCTGTTTCAGAAAGAGGCATTTCATTCACCGCTGTTCTGCTGAAATATGAGTTATCTTACAAACATAGCCTGGGAAAACTTCACACTTTGCTCAGTCTCTCTGACCAATACATTGGTTAGAGGTAACTGTTGAAAATCAACACAAGGAACAATTATTTAGCAATCAAATAAATATTCTAGATCTTTCATATGTAACTGGTTTTACCTTTGAATCAGAATGGTCAAATTATTAATATATACAGCTGCTATATTCTCTTAGCTACTTCTTCATACATACTCATCTGCACACAAAACTCATTCTGAAAAGATGTGCTATGCATTTAGAGCTCTTTGCTCCTCATTTTTTTTTCTGTGCTTTAATGAGTAAGTGACAACAGCTTAACTGTATGGAACAATTCACAGACTGACTGTTGTTGCAGGTTCTTTGCAAACCAGAGCAGCTACATTCATATCAGTTAACTGACTTCATGTGTTTGGGGTTTTTTTTTTGTTGCCGTCACTGGCATAATTACACAATATCTCTTTTGTTGTTTTTGTAATGAAAGCTTTAGGCAGTTAATGAGAAAAAGTGTTTTAGTTGTTTTGTGCATTTTCTACAAAAAGTTTTGAGACTCATTTAAGACAGCACTTATCTAAAAAAAAAAAAAAGAAAGAAAGAAAAAGAGAAAGCACAAACACATTCCTGTTATCACTTAAAGCTGGCTGAAGTAAGATTCACATTTCTTCCAATACTTAATGCAAAATGGATAATTAATATCCTTCCTTAGTACACTAATGACATTTTTATGAACCTTGATTTCTTGTCCTATTCTTGGCAAATCCTTGCCCTCGATTGCAAGGAGTTTTAAAATTTTAAAGCACCTTAACATGCCTCACCAGCACAATTTGATTCCAGTTTAACAATTTTCAGGTTTCCAGAACCAAAAAAAACAAGAAGGAATTCATGTCTCTAAAGACTTTAAGAGTATTCAGAAAACTCACAGTGAAATGCAAGACAATTTGTGTTTCTGTTGTTGGGACAAATTTTAGTTAAAACTTAACCAACCTATTCTTTATTAAAACCAAACCACAAGGTCTCAGCAAATTATTAAGTGAAAAGTCTTCTATTTGTTTTGCATCTGTTAGCTTGCATTAAAAACACCACAAAAATGATGAGGGCAATGGAACACCTCTCCTATGAAGAAAGGCTGAGAGAGTTGGGATTGTTCAGCCTAGACAAGAGAGGGCTTCGGGGAGACCTTCTTGCAGCCTATCAGTACTTAAAGGGGGCTTATAAAGAAGATGGCGGCAAACTTTTAAGTATGGCTTGTTTCAACAGGACAAGGGGGAATGGCTTTAAACTAAAGGCAGGTAGATTTAGACTAGATATAAGGAAGAAAGTTTTTATGCTGAGGGTGGTGAAACACTGGAACCGGTTGCCCAGAGAGGTGGTGGATGCCCCATCCCTGGAAACATTCAAGGTCAGGTTGGACGGGGCTCTGAGCAACCTGATCTAGTTGAAGATGTCACTGCCCACGGCAGGGGGGTTGGACTGGATGACCTTTAGAGGTCCCTTCCAACCCAAACTATTCTATGATTCTTTGTGCAAAAAGGTGTGGTGCGTAGAGAAAAGCAATATATGTTTTCAATGGGAATATTTCAGAATTTGACTGTATGATGTCTTTCAGACTATAAAAATACAAAAAATGTGAAAGAAAATGTGGTCTACATTTTAATTTAAGTAAAGAGACTTCAAGATACTTCAGTTCAATAACAACTGATTAAAGTTTTGAATGTACTACTGAGTCTAACAAGTGAATCCCCTCTTTCCTTCTTGTTGCAAAGCATCATGGCAAACCCTATTGAGAACAGTCCCATAGAAGTCTTCAGCAGCATGAGGTTCACTAGTCTGGTTACCAGATGATCTTCTCTTTTCCCTCCTTTTCCCATGAAACCATTCAGAGGTACACCAGGACCATATTACAGACAAGTACTACCTTATGATGAGGAGTCCTGAGCATCCAGAGATTGAAAGCCAGGCTTTTATGGGAGGCTGGAAACCAGCAGAAGCACATAAAATTTTTCGAAATTACTAGTCACATTTTCAAATGGAAGGCAATATTTATAAATTTTCAGTGATAAAGTGTGTACATTAACCCTGATATGAGCTACTGCCTGGAACACATAACATCAGGTGGCTGACAAATGAAGCAGCAGTAGAGTTATTATTCCAAGAACACTCTTAACAATAAAAATGCTGATGAAGATCATGGAAAGAATTCAGAATTTATTATTCAGAATCTGGCAGTCAATTAAGATTTAATTTACTGCCTTCAGCACAGACAACCCAAATTTATCAGCGTTAAAGCCAACAACCCGAGTGCTATGTCATGCAGGAGATTCCCACTGACTTCTTAATTTCATATTTACTTAACTGCAAATGATGGGCCAAACGCTGATTGCAAACTGTGAGTTTAACATAGCAAAACAGGCTGCCAGTTTCACAGAAACTTTAATGGAACACTGTATGTTCTTGTTAGTTGTATTTTTGGTGATACAGGACCAGTAAAGAGCACCTTTGAGCCTTAAAATCCATGCACTTTTCTTTGTTTCTTTCTCTTAAGCTATTGTTGATCACTTTAATTAGAGACCATAAAATCAAATCAAAGTCCCTTTTAAAAGAGAACCATTTCATCACACATTGCCACTAAACATCGGATTTATGGCAAAGCACAACACAGATTTCAGAAGCTCTTGACCTTGAAAGTCTCTGGAATACAGATCACCACGGCCTCAGTCTGCTCCTGGCGCTGGTTTCACTATTAGCGTCGCTTGTGTCTCTACAAACCAGTCTGAGTGTGTTTCAATTGGGCAGCCTCCGTGACAGCTTTTATGTTAACATTCATCTTCCCTGTGCTCCCATTTGGTTTCTGACAGTTCCCTATCTCCATTGTAGCTGCACTCTCCCATCGTGAGAAGTCAGACATTTGCTCCCTTTCTTAACTTCTGAGACCTCACCGAAAGCGGCTATTATTTTGTCTGATGCCACAACGC
Source organism: Pygoscelis adeliae (assembly GCF_000699105.1). NCBI lineage: Eukaryota > Metazoa > Chordata > Aves > Sphenisciformes > Spheniscidae > Pygoscelis > Pygoscelis adeliae. Next base: position 48,410 of record NW_008825607.1, read on the forward strand.
ACTCCATTCTGACTCACTAATCACGCAATTCACGTGATTATTCTGTTTTCACCTTTGATAATCACACACACAGGCTAAATACACTGTTAAAAATTAAAACAATTAAACCGGTATGCTAAGATATTTTTATGGTGGAAAATGCAACGTAGCCTCAAACACAGCTATCCAGAGATGAAAGCAAAGTTAGCACATCTCAGCTAAAAAAGCCAGGTACCTCTTGTAGCCCACTCCTGCGTAAGCCTGGTGCTGAAAGAAGCATGAAACGCACTCCTCCACGGGCTTATCCTGGTGAGAAGGGAAGGGTTTAATTTTCATACAGAGTATTGGCAGCTGTGAGTGATTGAATGCGTGACTGTGTAACTCAATGGCAAAATGACTTCCTTTTTTTTTTCTATATTATCTTTTCCTGTGCATCACTTACTCTAACCTTCTGAAATATAAATTCAAACCTGCTGCTTTCTGTTATTTTATCTCAGTCCCAGATCCTCCAAAGCAAGTGTACAACTTTACAGATGGAAGTGTTGCTGCCAAATGTTGTTTCCAGGACCAGAACTACTGGCTTTCTCCTTTTCTAAGTAACACACCGTATTACTTACAGTAGGTGAAAAAAATTATATTGTCTGTGACTGAAAAAGTCATAGCATAAAAATTAACAAAACAGAAACTTATATTTGAGTCCAAAATAATCTCTTAAATCCAGATCAAGAAGCGTTTTAAATTTATTATTTTTATTGTTGTTAATATAATTATCATTATTGTTATTTAGCAATATAAGTGCTAGTTTAAATTTCAGTGAGGTGAGACAGAGAAACAATAATTCTCTACATCTGGTAGATATAGTAACTATGCATTATATTATGTATTAGTTTAGTGTGCATATATATGTAAGTATAGTTATTATACATTAGTATAGTGCATATATATATTATATATAAGTCTAGAATAGTAACTATCCATTGTCTGGAGTAGTTGTTTTCCCAATGAAGAAGTGAGATAAATGTCTATCATAGGAACCAACAAGAGATTTTAAATTAAAGGTATGATCCCGTCTCACAGTATTGAACAGAGGAACGCTGCATACACAGGGCTTGTCCTGACCTGTCCCCAGCACCCATAAGTGCCTCTTCTTCTTTGTTTACGTCGTTTCAAGGCACGCAGCCTGTGGAGAGATCAGCCACTCACCTCTCTCCCTTCTTCTCTCCCTTTCTCCTCTTGCATGGCAGACCTGAGCACACACTCCATTGTTCCATGGCTGAAAGCAGTCCATCTGTCCCACCACCACCCTGTGCCCACCCTGGTCCTATCACAGTGTGCACAGAAAGGCCTCCATGACACCACTAATTTGCTCTTCCTACATCTGGAACTGAGATATGAAGTGCCACAAGTATTACCAGCAAACCAAATTTGACTGTTACAGTGAGGGGGAAAAAGAAAAAAAAAAAATCCCCCAGCCTAACATCTTAAATTGTAATTATCCCTTTCTCATCTCATCTGCACGTCTGCTTGTCCTGTTCAGTTGTCATTTAAATTGCAAATGCAGAGAAAAAAATACTGTCCATATTCAGTATTTCTTGTTTTCACTTTCCACTTTGTTATTTTTAGTGGAAGATCCATTCTAAATCTTTACTATACAATATTTGAAAATTAAAAAGATGCAAGTATTTGAAATAAGATAAATTATTATCTGTCTGACAGTACCATCTTATGATCATTACAAATGTACTTGCCCTGCCTCTTAAATTATATTTCTTCACAAGAGATTAGAATAGATTATCTAATGGGACTGTCTAGCCTTGAAAACTTACAACTAAAGAGACAAAACGTAGGACTTTCTGCCTCAAAAGACCTGGTAGCCTCCAGTGCCATACCTATACATCTATTTAAGAACCTAAGGAAACAAGCAGCTGTCTGTGTGGTTAAAAACCTTGAAAATACTTTTTTTCACAAAGCATTTCTGTAAATCTGCCCCAAGGCAATGAAAAGATATTCACTATGCAAGAACACATGTTGGCCAAACATCTTACTGGTTTCCGATGGAGATGATTCACTGGTTTGTGGAAATTGTGATCACCGTACTTCATTCACTCATTTTTCTCTACAAGCAGAAATTACAGAGCCAGACTGCCTCCTGAGATACATTCTTTTTTTTTTACTCAAAGGTACAGTGTTTCTTACCAATGTCTATCAAGCAGGCAGTTCTAGTAAGAAAGGAAAATGGGTCCTGAGATAGTCAAACGATCCACTAACACAATCTGGAGTAGTTTGAGATTATTCTTGCTATTTACTTATCTTGGAGAACACTTGATACAGGAATAAACACCACCACCAACCCCAACTGCTGAACAATTTAGCTGCTATATTCAAAAACTGTTGCACTGCAAGTCACAGGAGTTGCATTATCACGATTATATGAACATCAGCAGAATCGATACCCAAATGTTTCCTGTCCTTCATAACTCTCCATAATTCAAATTACCTGTAAAATGTTGCATTGCTAAATTGTTAACATTTTACCAGGGGAAGAAGCAAAGGAAATAGGGAATCAGGGATTCAAGAGTAAATCCACAGAGCACAAAAAATGTCATAG
>NW_008825607.1:52705-67296 GCF_000699105.1 Pygoscelis adeliae
CTGCATCATGTGATGCTGAAGTGTCCTCCCCAGTAAATCCTCAGCTGGCAGGCCTTACCAAGTCAAGTTATCGTGCTTAGGATCAGATCAGTATGGGAATCAAAAATTTTAAGTTAAAAAAAGAAGTGTGAACCTCATAAAATGCATAGGCACTATATTTTAAATTGCATTTCCATATCTTGATGTGCTGGGAAAAAAATAACATGCATTTTTACTCTCTCTTCCAAGTTCTCTTTGTGCCACAAAGCACGCTTTTCATGATACTTTGAGCTGGCATGAAGAAACAGCTTTGCAGCTGGTTACCTTTTCGTGAAAAAGGAGATCAAGTCTCTTCTGTCTGCCTTCTCAGGTAGTAAAAACTGTAATTTTAAATATTTTTTTTCCCCAGGTGCATCATCCCCAAAACTTCAGAAAATGCTGTAAAATACTAATTGAGTATTTTGTAGAAGCAACCTTGATCTCTCAGACCATATGGAAGGAATGCCTGCAGGACACTGAATAAAGTGAGCTGCAGTAAACTCAAATTCAACCGAGCCTAAAAGAGATGATATATGAGATACAGGAAACTAATTGGATTTATTCTTCTCAGCCTCTGCTTAACATGTGTTTATGCTTTTGCCCACATTTTTTGTTCATATTTGCAGTATTCATAGCCTTACATCTCTCTTATTTTCTTAAGAAGCTACCTGCAAAGTATATTGCTTGTGAAGGTTTTGAAGCTTGAATTTTTGCTCTCTGGGAAGCAATTATGAAGAAGAATGTAGATATCAAAAATATCCTGTGTTTGGTTTTCAGTGATGTCTGAAAGACATACCTTTTTCCTAACAACCTGACCTTGCTAACTCTAAATGTGGGGTGTCATTCCCCTGGACATCTTAAATTCTGAAATATCTGTAAACATTTACATCAGAAAAAGAAAAGGATCAACTCTCTGCCTTCTGACGCAGTGCTGGAGAAGACTCAGGAGCCTCAAACGACTTATACCCATCCAGAGGCATGGAACAAACAACAAATGAAACACAAACACAAAAGTGAAGTATGTTGAACATCTGTTACAACACAGCAGGTTAACAATGTTGTTTCAGGAGGTCTCCCTCTCTCCACTTGAGGACTCTCAAACCGGTCTCCTACAGAGGTTTTGGTGCTTCTCTGGAGTATTGGATGAATCTGTTCTACTTCCAAGATAGAGTTACCAGGTGCCTAAAGCCATTAGTTCACACTGTTTCAATACAGCAGGGTATCTACACAGCTTTCCTAAGTCAGGCAATATTTTATTCTCTTTCATAATATTCTGAGAAAGCACATTGGTGGTTTTGGAAACAAAAACAAATGTGGCGTGTTCTAAGGAAGGTACTCATCCTTTAGACCGAGTACTTCTGAGTACTTATCCTAACAGAGAGCGAAAAGACTTGACCAATAAACAAGCATAAAGGTGACAGTGTTGTCCCGCTTTCTGTTCTGCTAGAAGTCACAGCAGGGTCATATCCCACACAGTGAGTTGCAAGGCAGCAGAAGTAGAAAAAGGTGTGGCCCCAGTGCTGGAGGAACAAAGTGCATGTCCAGTGGCAGCAACAACAAAGGCATGGAACATGAGAAGTGTGTGAATGGGCATGGTGAGGGTGAATATGAGCATTTGTTCCCTTTCTTGACCCAGTAACTATATGGAACCCAGACTGCAATTAATCCACATGGCTTTGGAAATTTAGATTCATGTCAAGAATCTTCTGCCAGTTTAGCAACATCTTACAGAACTATTCGTCCAGTGCAGTCACACTGCAGAAAAGCACAGTGAACCCTCCCCCTTGAGCAGTCATGTTGGCATCTTCTGCTTCATTAGAGCAGCAGCAAAATTCTGCTTTTGTGCTAATGAAGTCTCTCTCGCTCAGTAAAACCTTCCCAGGGTCTTGTTAGAGTAGAAAAGGAAATCTAATTCATGGTATAAGTATAGAATGCCTAAAGAAAGCTCTGGTTTTGACTTAGGATGACCTGAAATGAAAGGCAGAAAATCCTAAGGATTAAAAAGAAGGGAAAAAACAGTATTAATGAGAAAAAACAAAGCAAGTAGAAATTCCGTAAGAAGCTTGTAAAAGTTAATTGCTTCTTGGTGATATTTCAAGCATTATGTGATTACTCAAGACTGAGGAAAAGTGACTCTGCACATGCACATGTACCCTATGCTCCTCCATAGCTTCCTGAAGAGGGAATTCAGCCATGTGATAGTAAAGAAGAATCACTCGCCTTCAGCAAGATCTATAGTCAATACAGATAAGCCATGTTAAACAGACCCTGGTTTTCTCTTGCTACTGTTATGGGCCAGTCCTGAATGCTGAGCACAAAGACAGTTTGGCTTCTCCATGCCTCCCCACTGTGGTCCCCAGCATGGGGTGCTACTGTCTGTTGCCCAAATACTATAAAGCGTAGCTGAGAGGCTACATGGCATCTTTTTTTGCCATGAATACTTGTCATTGCCTCCAAAGAGAGCGGTATCTGGCCAGATCTTTTTCTCAGTTTCTGTTCCATTCACAGCTAACATGGCTAAATAGGGAAACTCGTGAATGCCTATGTGTTTTTGACAAGGATGTTGTAACTATGGCAGTGAAAATGAGTAACAAACTGGCAGGAACTTCTTGGGTCAGGCAATCAAATCCTGTAATCCCAATCATAAATTACATCAAGTTGTGTCCTACAGCCAGTAAGTTTCCTGTCCTCACCTCTATTAGGAAAGCTATTCCATTACCTTCTTTCTCTGACAATTAGAAACCATCTTATAAATTGCAGCCTAAGCCTTTTATTGGCCAGTTGATACCCGTTTGTTCTTCTGCCAACACTGTTCTTCAGTTTGAGCCATTCTCCTGTCCTGTATCCCTGTTGGAGCAGGTGACTAATTAATATGTTGAGAGAAGGTGTTGAGGATTTGCAGAGAGTGTCAAATCACTTCATGTTGAACTTCAGATTCCTCCATTTTCTTTCAATTTTCTCTTCAGACTCAGTGTGTCCTGGAATCCCCCATGTAGTTGTATATTGGTAGCTTACCCTTCATCATCAATAATGTTCTCTTGGGTCTTCTTCTATCTGTCTAGAGGTGTGATGAGATAGGGCTAGAGTTTGAATAAGATTTGGAAGGTGGGTGAGCTCTGGCTTCTTCAAAAATGCATAAGGACTCATAAAAACCAGTTATGGGAGCCTCATTTCAAAATGGGGCCAGAGAAGGACTAGCATTTCTCTTCTGAGCTGGTCTTCCCTTTCCACCTTTATAAAATGTCTCAGTGACGTCTATTCATCCAGAGTCTTGACAGCCTTCAGAATTTTCAAGTATGACTTTCCCTGTTCTGACTTTCCCTAACTGAAATCTTGCTGGCCCCTGGAAGGGGGTAGGGTAGTGAGGGTGTGGGGTAGACATAATTAGCTCACATTATCAACTGTGCTATTTTATGAAAAGAACAGGCAGGCTGTCATTTACAGGACAGTTGACAGCTCTCCATCTGCACTAAGTCCGACTCAGATGAAATTTGCATTGATATAGAAGTAAGACTATAAGAGAAAGAAAACAGCATGTGACCTGTTCATTTAAACAAAATGGTGTCCGTGCATACAAATCTGTGTCATTTCAGCTATGTTTAGGCCCAAATACATTATTATTTCCTGACATGGGCATACTTCACGGTGTACTACAAGCGTATGCATTGTGCTAGTTTCCGCGGGTTCTGGATGGAAGCATCTACCTCTTTTCTCTGGCACATTACAGAGTAAGCCAAGGAGCCTGCCTCAAGACTGGGTGTGCCATTGAAAAGCTTCGTCTTTGCTACAACACATTTTGGATAATAAAGCTTCACAACCCCTGCGCTACGGCCATGCTGAGTGCTTGGTGTGGTCAGGTGGGCAATGGGTTATTTGGATTAATTTTTGTTTCTTATTTGGGTGTATTTCTAGGTAGATCTGTGAACTGAATCAGCTGAACATACCCACAGGAGCACTTGGCATCAGTTCAAGGAAAGCAGCATGGAACTGGAAGAGGGCTGGAAGGGGATGCGATTAGGCAATACCCCAGTTGTAAGCCAAATTGTGGGTCCTGTGAAACTATGCTCTTGGATTCTGAATTCACTTCAGATGTGGCCCTTCCTTGCTCTGTGCTTCGTTTCTTCATCTATAGAAAAAATGACAAGTTCTTCACCTCTTCAAAGGAATGTTGTGGGAATACAGGAAGCATTAGCTGCTTGGATATGATGAGGATGGAGGTTAAATGTCCATGTGAAGAAGAGGAGAACGCAGAGCTTTTATGTCTATGTGAAGTACGAGCTGCTTTAGCCCGGTACAAGGAATTCAGAGAGACAGAGTGGGGAGGAAAAAGGGGGAAGGTGAAAAAGCTTCTAAAAACACGCTTAAAACCTTTCCGCCTTTCAGATGTGTTTGCAGCAGGACGCAGCCTCACCCCAGAACAGCAGGTTGCTGCATCGTGCTTACAGAACAGCTTTGCCAGTCTATCTTCAGAAGGAGTTGTGTATTTTGTTTAGTGGTAATACACTAAGAATGCAGAGAGTTATGGTGATTCTTGCCCTTGAAACACTGAGTTAAAGCTACAGGGGAAAAAACAAACCAGCAAGTTTTTCTCTTGACATGAGTAATTTCGAAATAGTGGCCTTGACTTTTGTATTATTGTCAGTTACTCACATGTTAAAGTTTCCTATTTACTCTGCATTGAAAGTAATAGTACTTATGAATCATTCAAATCACAAAAAATAGGCAGATGTGGTAGGCCATAAAGACAGAAAATGGTTTGAGATTTTAAAAAAAAAAGCAAAAAATACCCAAACAGAAAACAAGTCATCATGTGAATAATACAAGACGGAATTTAGCATGTACACAACGAAAAGACTTTGCATATTTAGCTCCATTATAGTATAATGGATGACAGACTGGTGTTGACACCCATCAAGTGCTCTGATTTCAATCAGTGATGACTTAATACAAGAAGTAAACAGCCGATCACAGAGATCTGAGGCTAAAAAGGGAGTTGGTTCAGCAACAACCTCTGACAGTGACTTGTCCTTCCTTCCATACTCCTCATACACCAATAATCAGGGAGCTGCACTGGTTCCTGAGTATGACATACCTTAAAAAGTAATCACTGCCCTGGGAAGAAACATACATTTCCAGGCATAAAGCAGGTAATATATAGGTCCCCTTTGGATCAGGCAAATAAAAATCACGCAAACTAAAAGCATCCTCGGGTGCGTCTTGAGGATCCATTCAACAATGAGGTCACCTACCTCTTGCACAGCCTCTTCCCTCTGCAAGAAGTGCTTTATAAAGCAAGCAAACCATTAGAAACATTTTACCACTGAGGAAATGGAAATCCAGAAAAGTCGCTTCACAAGCTAATAGGGGAAATCCTTTAGAGTACAGGTTTCAGTCTGGTGCTTTAACCCTGCGGCCTTACTGCTTTGTCATTGTCAACGTACCCTTGCATTACCACTGTGCAGCTTTCAGCCAGTCTGTTATTGTACTAAAAGCACCAAAATAGCTTTCTTCTTTTCAGAGAACAGACTGCTAGTGATATAAAAAGGACCTGCAAGCCCACCTCATATAAACTTGGCTCATCATGAGCTGTGTACATCTTTATGTTGATGGGTTGAATAAATAGGTGGTGTGCGTTGCCCTAAGCCCAAAACATAGAGTAATGGATAGAAAGACAAAGAGGTACAAAAGAATTAAGAACATGCTGGAAAAATTTGGTGGGTTTGAGATACATTTTTAGTTATGTTGAGAAAAGAACTGAAAAAAATTTAAAAGGACAGAGTTTCATACACACTCGTGGATGTTTGAACAGTTTTGTCATGGATGGCATCAACACAGGGCAAGACCATTCGTATCACCTGGGCATCCCAGAAAGGTTTTCCTCACCAATCTGCATGTGTCCACCATCCCCATGCAACTTGTATTGCCTCTTCAGGCCAGGTTGCAGTTTCTCAATAACCTTCTTGTGCTTTTTATATTAACGATTGCTCTCGCAAAAGTAGACCACATTGAACAATGCCCAATCTATTGTTTTCAAGGTATGCTTCCTTTCAGCAACATAACCTATAATTTGATGTATTTTCATAGGCGTTTCAAGTACTTAACTGAGAAGACTGAGTACAAAAAAGAAAAGGGTTAAATACAATGCAGGAAAACATTTGAGGTCTTTCTTTTTCATGAACCAGAAAAGAGGATAAAGAGTCAGAGAAAGGACCTAATTCAATACAGATTTATGTACAGTGAGATTGCCTTGCATGAAGCAAGTTTTAAAGGGTATTAATAAGTTCAATGTGAGCATTTCCCAAGAACTGTAAAGAATAATGTTAAAATAGCAAAATGTCATGAGGAGATACAAGCCCAGATTTATCCACTGAATCAAAAGAGGTTTCTGTCAAAGCCTTATCCAGCAAAATTTTCATAGTGCTTGACTGTTCATGAAAATATGTATCAGAAATAACTCAGACTTTTCATAGAAAGAATATTTGTTAAAAAAATAAGAGAACTGAGGAATTAGATAACATTTGCTGACATTCCGTCAATTTGGGGAGAGGCAAACTGCAAAAATATCAGTGCTTTCCTGCGTTTCCCTGCAAAAGGGTAAAAAAGATATACCTGTCTTTGTTTTGAAACAGTATTGTCAGATGGCAACTTACACTCCTTTAAAGAAAGAAGGAACGACGGTGTATGAGTTAAAAACAAGACTGTTATAAGAGGTCTGTCTCACATCCAGTCAATCCAAAATTATGCTCCTTTACCCCCTTTCTTTGCAATCAGCAGAAAATAAAAATTCTTTTTCTTTTTTTTTCTGTTGACCTTTTCTGGTATAGAAAATCTTTTTTATGTAATTTGTTTCTAATTCTCCATTCATACATTTCCTAGCACAAGATCTTATGGACCACCAGTGAAGCTGCATAAAGCAACCAGAGTGAGAAAAAAAGTATATACTAACTTCCTTGATCTTTGTGCTTAGTTTTGTTCTCATCAGGGAGGAGGAAAAAAAAAGGGCTGAAGGGGAGAAACGTCTGCCTAAGAGAGTAGGACAGTTAAGTACAAGTGACTGTAAGAAACCTGAAGCAAAGAGAATTACCCAGACCCTGTTGGAAACTGTTAGGCTTTGCAAATCTAGAAATTGTACCAAGGAAAATAAAAGTTTTTGTCACTTTCTCCATAAAATGCAATAAACCATCTACAAAATAACTAAAAGCATATTAGGATACTAATAACACTAAGTGCATTGTTATATTGGTAGCAGTGTTATGTTACAGGTGCACTGTCAGTTTGCCAGTAGCTCCTGGGATGCACCAGCTGTTTGGGAGTGCACACATTGAGCCAGGGCACAAGGAACAGCACCAAGCAGGCTGTGTTTCTGAAAGGTTTCAAGCTGGATTTTCTCTTATCTAGCAAATTCTTAGGATTGTTTTTACAGATAGGAGGTGTTCATAATATTTTATTTGTGTGAATTCTCTCTTGTGTACCAAGAGAGGACAGAGCTTAGACTGTCTTGTGTACAAGAGAGGACACAATTCTCTCTTGTGTACAAGAGAGGACAGAGCTTAGACTGTCACCTCTTCTTTACTCAAGGGTTAGGGTCTCTCTCTTTCTCTCTTTTCTCCTAAATTTTTTATTTTAAGAGAATATGAGGAATCTTTGGAGTCTTCCCATTTATAAAACATTGTTGAAAATTCAATCTATAAGTTCAGAAATTGAGCGGCAGTGGGAGGAGGACAAACATAAACTGTTTATTTTGCACTTCATCAGAGAACTATGCTAAAAAGTGGATTAGCAAAGAGGAAGGGTTACAATCCTGAAATATTCCCCCTCATCCCAAGCCTTCTTTTTTCTTTTCATTGAATTCTAGCCAGTGGTTCCAAACTAATGATTTGTCGTTGAAGGCATCAGGTTGCAGGCTATGGTTTTATTTTTTTCCTCTAATTAGACTGAAGTTACAGGTCATGGCTTCCCACATGGGAAGAAGTAAGTGACTTGAAAAAAATGAACCCTGCAGGACAGCAGGGCTGTGCAGATGCACACAGAATGCAAGCAGTCTTATCAAGGCTACAGCTACAACCAGACTCATTATTTTACCCATCATCAGGGAGACCTGATAAGTACAAATTAGTGTAGCTCTAAGTAAGTTTCTCTTTGTTTAGGCTGCTCTAATTGCATCCAGTTTGACTTCCCATTTCAGACAATTTTCATTTTCAAATTAGGGTAACATTAATATGCTTGCCATCCAATTGGTTTCATTTACATAGTTCTCCATGTGTGCATATGTTGAGAGGGAGAAAAGTTAATTTAGAAAAATCCAGCAGAAACTGTTTTTCCCCATTCACCTTTTCTCTCAGGTTGTAATTTTTTGTGATTCCCAGCTGCCTCTTCTGTTACAGTGGCAGTCAAATTACGTCCCCCTCTCCCAACAGCAATCAAGACAGGTTAAATAAAATGTATGTAGCTCTGCTCTAGGGCTACTTTTGGAGAATGATCAAAATAGAAAGGTCTTCATATCAGTGTCTGGCATCTCCATGTGCATGAAAACGAAAAGGTATCAGGGCAATGGAGAGTGGCTGTGGAAGGGCTTAAGGCTGAGGTCTAAGTTTGAATTTAAAAGGTATACACAACCTCTGGGATGCTAGTCCTCTTTGTGACATGTATGTCTGGTGGAGAGTCTTATAAAAAAGAAATGTCTTTCGGGCTACTTAGAATGGAGAATGCTGCAACCTTTATTGACTGCTTCAGGAAGGGCCTTTAATGAGACTCTTTTGTTGCAAGTAGTCCTTGCATGCCATTTAATCTTAACCATAGCAAGTGCAGATCCGTTCATCATGTTAAATCCCCAAAACATTAAAGAGAAGTTTGCTACCTCATGATAATATATGCTGTTATTTCAGTGTTTCTGTAGTGAGTAGGATGGAGGCATCTGTGTAGTTTTTTAAATCTGTGGCAAATACGATGCTTTAATTGACTCTCAGTTGTTTCAAACCAACCTTTTAAAAATATTTTAGTCATATCGAGATTTATTGGTTTGAAGACCAATTACTTGCATGCTCGCAGATCAAGACAGGGCTAAGAAATATCCCAAAAGAACCACCTTGCCTGGCTGTAAGACGCAGCTGGCAGCAATAGCTAAGCGGTTTATCAAAATGTTAGTATAGGCAAGTGAGCAACTAGGTTTACCTAATTTTACTAGGCAGGCAGCTGTGACCATCGCAGATCCAGTGTAAGGATATTGATAGCAAAACCATTATTTCAGTTATTTAAAGCTAGCATTATGCACAATAATTGCAAAACACATCTACTGCACTTTCTCTTTTCTGGTTTTCTCCCAGTAGAGAGAAAACAGTGTAATGAACAAGATTTTAATATATGGCAGGGTGAAATGTATTATAAGCAATTTAGTTATCAAATAATTCTAATTATCTCTTAACTCCTGAAAACTGTTTAGATATTGAATGACAAACTGATCGCACTTGTTCCACAAGAAGGTATAAAGGGTTCTTTTTGAAATTTTGCTGTGGTTTTCTGTTTTGTTTTTTTTCTGAGGTGAAGAGCGTTGCCATGAAAGCACGTAAACAAAATCACACTTTTCCATACCTGTGGGATCATTTACACCTACTCATAGTGTACACATCTGTATTGAAGTCAGGGGAATGCCACGGGTATGGGGTATAAATCTGCAACCAAAACAAAAATAAAAAAAGAAATTGTATCTTATAGCAAAACAGTAGCAAATAGATAATGAAGTTTGTTTTGTCTGTTGATAGTCCTCCTAATTAGAAAATAAAGACATTAAATGAGACAGCCTACCTATCCATCAATCACCAACAGAAATAGAGCGCGAATGTATGGGCTTTTAGTACTGTTTTTCTTTCGTTTGTTTGTTTGTTTGAACGCTTCAGGTCTTAGTAACTAAGGGAGGTCCTCAGAGAGTGGAGGAACCTTTCACTTGTGGAGGGACCCTTTTAACCGAGGGGAGGGGGATCCCACGGGAGCTGCATCCCCCTTCCCCACGGGCGCGTGCCCAGGGCTCTCCAGGGCAGGGTGGATGTCCCCACCGTGCGGCCGCCCTCTGCGCCCCCTCCCCTGCAGACGGCATGTGCGGCTCTTCAGGAGGGGGTGCTCGAGAAAGGGGAGAGGGAAGGAAACTGATCCCTTCTTTGGAGTATGGTTCTGATGAACTGCTCAAGAAGAGCCGTAAAATTGAAGACTGTGGTATTTAAAGAAAGACATGATTTGGGGGCTGAAGAAATGTGGTGGGTTGTGAGCTGTTGCTGGAGCAGGAAAGCCAAGACGGCATTTATACAGTACGTACTGTCTATGGGCTTGGAAATCGTGCAATCTCATAAAAATTAGAAATGAACAAAAACTATTAAACTTCTGCATCTACCAATTCATGAACATTGAGATTTCTGAATCTCTAATGACGTAAAGAAATACCCCATTTCCAAACCACAGCTTTCACCACCATCACTGAAAGCTTGGATCTGATGCCACATTTTTCAAAAATTATTAATCATAGAATCAGAGAATCATAGAATCATAAAAGCAACCCATAAACATGTAGACAAATGACTACAGATAAGAGCAACTTCAACCATCATTCTGAGCAATTTTAAAGTAATTGGAATGAATACAGTCCCTAGAGGTATATGTATTTCTTCCCAGTATATACACATATAAAACCAAACTGATTTTTCCATTATTTCCAATGAGATTTTCAGCACGACCTAAGGGACTTAGCAGTGACTCATTAGTGGTTTCTAGGAAATTAGTATCTAATAAAGACCATCTGGGAACTACTAGCTAAAAAACATTGATAAGAAATACAATATCATTAAAAAAGAAATTCCCTGTGCAAGATTGTTAATTTCACTAAATAGAAAAGCATTTTCATTGGCCAGATTGATCTGAACCAAAATATTTTGTTGGGAGATTTGTTTGTTTGTTTGTTTGGGGGTTGTGTATTTTGCCTGAACCTGACACATTTCCTTTCAATATTTTTCATAGTACATCTCCTTTTCAAAGCGCCATGGACAACTATGGGGGTTGTACATGTGTCCCCTCCTTTTTCAAGTGGTAACGACTTTGTCCGGTTTTGTCTCCACTTCTGATGCATCTCAAGCACCTCTTGACAAAGATGTGTAATGTACCATTGGTGTCACCTGCTGACCGTCTGTCACGGGAGAAGTAAGGTAAGGGAGTAAGGGAGCTCAGCCTGCAGGAGGGAATGAAGAAATAAAGTACCTGAACTCTGATTCCTGTGTTCCTGTAAAACATTTTACAGAGGTGCAATTTAAGGTGCATGTGCTGCAAAATAAGAGTACAGATCTCAAAACTGATGATGTGATTGTCCTTTTTGCTTAATAAAAGCAGTTAACAAAAGCTTTTCATCTGAGGTTATCAATGTGCTGAAATTTCTGCCCCATGGAAAAGCGTTGTGTCTGCTCTCATGCTGGGGCCCTTGAAAACCTGAACTAATGCACCTTGTGTTCTACACCTCCCCCCAGCCCCTTACTTTAGTTTTCCTTTGGTACATGTCAGAGTTTCCTTCTTTTCCTAAAGTCCGGGGTCTGTTCTCGGCTGCTTTCTAATCCTCACTCTCCCCCGGATCTTGACCGTCACTACTTCATGGTCACTACAGCCAAGGCTGCCTCTGATTACCACCTCCCCCAGCAGCCTCTCCTTCCTACTGACCAGCAGGGTCCAGCTCTGCCTCACCCCTCCTTGGCCCCTCCAAGACCTGTACCACGAAGTTATCCTCCAGAAATCCCCCCGACGGCTCGTGCCCCGCTGCATTTCCCTCGCAGTCGACGTCAGAGAGGTTGAAGTCCCACAGGAGAAACAGGGTCAGTGGCCAGAGACCGGCTGGTCAGTAACAGCCCCTCATGGCGTCGTCTGTCTCCCTGCCCTCTTCTCCAGCCCTGACCCACTTGCTCTCACCCACCTGTCGCCCATCCCATAGGGGAGCCCCACACACCCCAGCGGCTCCCTCACATAGAGGGGCATCCCTCCTCATCGTCCCTGCCAGACTCTGCTGAAGAGCTTGTACCCGTCCGTCACAGCACACCCGTCACACGAGCTCTCCCACCACGTCTGTTATTCCAGCAACACCACGTGCCGTCTGTATGTCCAGTCCCAGTTATCACGTCCCACGTTTCTGCCTCTGCCTCAGCCTTGTACCACTAAAATACTCGCAGACGCGGCTGTCATGAAGCAACACGTCTGTATGTAGAGAAAAAATAATTATTCTGCTTACATGCTTTTTGTGCTTTTGTGCAAATTCATGCTGTTTCCTTAAAAGCCTTTTTATGGCTGCAGAGTGCTGCCCATTCTCATAACTCATCACAGACTGAAACCCTCACACAGAAAAATGTCCCAGGTTTGATGGAGCACACACCTTTGCCTCCCCCGATCCATCATAAGCCACACAGCCACCCGGGATATAGGAGGCAAAAATTTAATTCTGATCTGACAAGGGGATTTTGGATCTTCCCAGAGCCACACTCCACTGGGTTCATCAATTCTAACAGGATTATGAGATATTTCAGGACCCTCCCCGGTGTAAGAGAGGCGGGGGGGCTCGTGCCATTTCTGATGACAACGAACAAGGATCACTGTCTGTCCTTTTCGAATAGTTATCTCAAAGGCACTCCCCAGGCTGAATTGCCCTTTGAAGAACTGTTTATAATTATCAAAACAGAGTTAAAAATAGAAGAAAAAGATCGCAATTAGTTAAATGCCAGTGTTTCCCACCACTTATTCGACAAGGAAAAAGCTAATGAACTAACTGAAATATCTGAAATTATTATTATCAGGCACTATTGGTAGTCATTCTCATTTATATCATTCAAATTATCATTTAAAAATGTTTTTGTTGCACTTTCACTGTATAGATGATGAAGGTGAAGCACAGAGGGTGAATGTCAGGTCTTTTCCCTATATACAGGGCTGTGCTATTCGTTTTGTTGGGTGGCCTGCTTGACCTAATGAAAGCACATTGGTCGAATCTGCATAGGAGGTTTGTGAAGGGAATGGATGAATTGTTTCTTTTGGGAAATATGGAGCAGGAAGAATGGAAGAACACAACGTAAAGCTACAAGTGCTCTTCTGCTGCCGCTTCCCTTCCCCATTCAGACTCTTCCCTCAGCCCAGATACAACTTCCTTTTAGGAAAAATCCATCTCTTCATACAGATTCCCGGGAACTTCACCCCATAATAGCTTTGTCTTCATGCTATAACCCTTGCCTTAAACCTTTTCTTGGAAGTTGGTATGCATTGCTCCTTGACCCCATGACTCTTCTGCTTCAGTGCTTAAGGATGACACAGTCTCTCTTCTCTATGTAGGGCCCTATTTGGGTGGACAGTGAAGTGGTAACCCATAAAAACTGCTGTTCCATGGCTGACAGTGACAGCCGTAGAGTCATAAAGTTATTTATGTCAGAAGGGACCTTTGGATGTCACCTGGTAAAGCTGCCATGTCACAGCCAGGCCAACAGGAGCAGACTCTTGCCCACCATGGAGATCCCACAGCCTCTGTGAGCAACCTTGCCAGGTCAGGCCCTGTCCTGGGGAGGAAACGTGCCCTCTCTGCCTTGCTGCAGCGTCCCGTTTCCCAAGCTGTGACCCTGCACCCTGTTGGTGTGTGCCTCCAAGGAAAGCCCAGTCCCTTCATCCTTCTCTTCACCCAGGCAGCAGCTGCTGACTGCCCCAAGTGCCCAAGCCCCATCCCTGGCCGCAAACCACCCTGTCTCTGAGCCTCCCAGACACTCTGGCCCCTCGGGGCACTGGGGCCTCAGCTGGGCTCGCTCCAGGCACCTGACATCCATTGGTCTTGGGGAGCCCCGAGCTGGACTTTGGACTGCAAAAGTGGTCGGAGATGTGCCGGGACCAGGCAGGGACCCCCTCCCCATGCCTCGCTGGCTGTGCTCCTGGTCCCACACCCCTGCTGGCAGGCTCTTGGTGCAAGGGTCCAGCCAACTTCTCGCCCCCACCCTGGTCAAGAGCCTCTCCAGCACATCTGCCTTCCCACCCCTGGCTGTCTACCTTCAGAGACTTCTCCTGCCCAGGGCATGCTGTGGCATTGCCCTTGGCCAGCCTGTGGTGAGTTTCTGCCCACCCCTGTCTCCAGCCTGTCAAAGCCCCCTTGAGGGGACAACCACCCCTGTGGTGTGCAGCCTGCTGCCTGTGGCTGGGGACTGCCCGCCTGCTGCCTGAGGGTGCCTCTCATCCCATTAACACTGAGGTTCAACTGCTGCTACAGTACTGTCGTGGTTTAACCTCGGTCGGCAACTAAGCACCACGCGGCCGCTCGCTCACTCCCCCCAACCCGGTGGGATGGGGGAGAGAATTGGAAAAGCACAAGTGAGAAAAACTCGTGGGTTGAGATAAAAACAGTTTAATAATTGAAATAAAATGATAATAATAATAAGATAATAATACCCAAAGCAAGTGATGCACAGTACAATTGCTCACCACCCGCCGACCGATGCCCAGCCAGTCCCCAAGCAGCGGCCCCCCCGGCCAGCTTCCCCCAGTTTATGTACTAAGCATGACGTCACATGGTATGGAATGTTTCTTTG
>NW_008825607.1:67307-71024 GCF_000699105.1 Pygoscelis adeliae
TACCTAGCAACAACTAAAACATTGGTGTGTTATCAACTTTGTTCTCATCCTAAATCCAAAACACAGCACTGTACCAGCTACTAGGAAGGAAATTAACTCTATCCCTGCCGAAACCAGGACAAGTACCGACGACTGAGATCCTCCCAGAGGACTTTATGTTTGTATTGCATTTAGAGCATCCACCCAATGACTGTCATTTACGTGACTGTCACCCATCCTGTAAGATTTTCTAGCTCTTGAATGACTTGCAGTACTCACTTTCTTATCTAGACTTGCTAGCAAGTGAGTCCTCTTTACAAAGCCTTTGACACTGAAAACAGCATACCAAATGCCCAATTTTCCTCTTACCATTCCCAGACATCCTCACTGTCACTCCACCTCCCAGACGTCTTCGATGATGTCGTCCCAAGTTCTTGCATTGACCTGCACTGTGAAGTGTCCACAAAGGAGAGAAAATCCCACCTGGTAGAAATGCCAATTCCTTTCTTCCGGCATAACAACAGAATTTCTGGGTTATTTAGAGACATTCGCTAAGTGGAGAAAATCAGTTCAGCTTTCAGTTAGCCCTTGATTTCTTCTGGTTTCAATGTCCATCCGTGTGCATTTCAGAAGGGAATTGCTGTTTAGTCAAGAAAGGAAGACACATAGTTTTTGTACATGCAATGAGATTTGGGGCTGTTTTGTTCCAATTATTTCTACAGTATATATCACGACAAGTAGTAACTTACAATATTCAAAAGCAACAAGGCTGGCAGTGTGACCTCGTCTCCTTTGATGCAGTTGACAGGGTAAAAGTTGTGTCATAATTTGCTCTAGTCATAGTCACTGAGTGATAGTAGTTTCATAGATGTTCTAGACCACAGTTGCTTGATAGACTACTGTCAAACAATACTGATGCCTTAGAAAAATAAAGAGGACCAACATTTTTCACAAACTTTACTCTTTTCTGCTACTGTTCCCTTTACTAGTCAAAGTGTTGTTTGTAAAGATCCGATTCCTTGAAAATGATCCATGCTGAAAACCAAAACCAAACAGCTGTGGAGATTAGTCAAAAGCATGTTTTGATAGGAACTGTTTGTTATAAAAAACAGGATATTGTAAGAAACATACCTCAGAAGTACATGAAAAGTACAGAAAAACTCTAGCTCTCAGATTTTACATCCGTGTGTTCAAATCCCTAGACATAGCATTCTTGCCTATACCCTAGCTCCTCCACACTCAGTTTTCCCAAATAATTACTGTAAACACCAAGCCAGCAGATCTTGATTGGCTGCTGGTGATCCAGAATGCCCTTGGAGACCCCCCTGTGTGAAGTAGCACGCACTGCATAGTAATGTTCTGGAGAACCCAGGCAAAATGGTGATGTTTAGGGAACATCAAATAAAGATTTCTGTCCACATTTTCTATGATATTTTCTATATAAGCACAGTAAGCAGGAAGAATGGTCTTGCGTATGAGTTCCGCTCTGCAATGTAATAGCCGGAGGTATATCAGCTGTCTCACTACGTAATCTAGTTTCATAAAATATCCAAGAATTATGAAAGATCTAGCCCCTAGATGTGGAAACTGGTGTGAACCAGTTTAGGTAGGTGAGGATGGTCTAGCTGTATTAACTATAGTTATGTGCAGCACTTCAATATCTTTTTCTTTTTCTACATCTACTAGGAATAATCACAAGGTATTTCCCTGTTTACAGTACCCTGGATCAAATGTATTTCATGCTTACAGGTTTTTGATTCACTTAGGAACTATTTGCAGATTTTCTCTAAAATCTGCTTTAATCAGAGCAAGTTTTCCTCTCAAATTAACAAATCTTGGCTCATACCTCAGCTCCTGAATTCTGGGAACACTGTCTGAATAATTTTAATAAAAAATTTACATGCTTGCTTAGAAGTCATTTTAGTCAGAAGCAGATTAACTAATAACACAAACAGACACAAGGAACTCAGAAAACAAATGAATAATCACGTTTCAATTTTTCCATGTCAAAGGATTTCTGCTATGTATTTTGTTCAGCTGGTACCAAACCACAATCCAGGTTCTCTCATGTAATAAACTAGCCAACCTAAAATGAAAAAGAAAAAAAAAGTAAGGAAAAAAAAACAAAAAACAAAAAAACAAAGCAAAGGACAAAAAAAAAACTCTGAACCATCATTACATTAAGTTTCAATTTCATCAATCCAATGGCATTTATCAAGATGCGACTATGGCTTGCAGCATTAGCAGGGCATTTGGTAAAAGATATTTTATTCCAGATTTGGCCTGATACAGAATAGGCAATAGAAGTAATGGGCCATTAATTCTATTAGAGGGAAGGTCAAAAGGGAGACATTAATCCACAGGTCATTTCAAGTTACTTTGTGAGTGTCAAGAGTTTTCTGAGTAGAGCCAATGAAATATTTGGGGTCAAATAACTGTATTTGCTGGCTCAGGCCAGTCTCCCACAAATCTGAAACCAGATTCCTGACACGTTCTTGTGTGACACCTCGCCACGCACTTCGTCCCACCAGAATTACACTGTCTCTGTGAGTGGTGCTCCCTGGAGTGGTGGTGTTTTCTGACGTGCAGGGGGTGTGTTGTTTTTTTCTTGCTGCAGGAATCCAGAAACCAGGGGTCGTGTCTGTGCTTGTATCACCTAGACAGGCTCTGATTCACATCAGCATCTCGCAGGCACATGCCGCGTTGGAGGTTGTACAGTTACCGTAATGCATACAACCTTTACGGAGAGTGTGCACTCCAGCCCCCCACCACACAGACAGACACACAGAAAATATATTATAAATTATTTGGAAACGTCAGACTTAAAAAACAGCCAGAAAGAAAATTCTTTTTTTTTACGGGACTTACTTGGAACTTCAGGCAGCTAGAGGCAAGTCAGCTCTTGTATGACCAAAAGCAAATCTGCACTGCTAATAGTGCTGAGACCCTACGCTAGACATTAACTGATAGGTCTGCTTTCCCAGTGAGGGCAGGAGGCAAAAGCTCAACAACTGTTCCACATGCTGCCCATGCTGATCAGCTACGTCTCTTTTCTTGTAACATTTCTGATACAATGCTGATGACAAAGGAAGTTCAACAAATGGGGTTTTTTCTATAGCTAAGGTTTTTATGAAGTGTAATTTAACATCTAAATGGCTACATGGGTGGCAGGATAGCTGTGAAAACAGCCTCCCTGCTGTGATTGTAATTACTCAGTGCTTTGCAGCTTTGCATTTCTTGTCCTTTCAAGTCACACTGCTTGATAAGAAAGATTGGCCTTTCAGCTGAAACATGCCTTAGGCAGCGTCCTCTGTGATATGCTTAGAAAATGACTGCAATGAACCTATAAAAAATGAAATTTAAAAATTTGTTGACCAGGGTGTTATTCCAGGCGAATCTGGATTTTATTATTACAAGATT
The DNA here is from genome assembly GCF_000699105.1 of Pygoscelis adeliae. Taxonomy (NCBI): domain Eukaryota; kingdom Metazoa; phylum Chordata; class Aves; order Sphenisciformes; family Spheniscidae; genus Pygoscelis; species Pygoscelis adeliae. Next base: position 70,707 of record NW_008825607.1, read on the forward strand.
GTATATTAGAATAACATGGGGTGAGAGGGTAAGGGAGGGAGTACACAAGACTGAAAAGAATGGACGTTTTACAGTAACAGGCCATTAGAGAGGCATCATATCCTTGAGGACATATACTTTTAAGTTCAAGCCCAGAAATCTGTCCAGAGCAAAAAGGAATTCATGTTTTTTAAGCTTCAACACCCAACTGAATCAAAGCCTACAATCACTGGAGACACGGGCCTGGGACAAGAACAAAAGAAAAGGAATTCAAGGGCTTAAATTCCATGTGAGTCCCCCCAAGTTTGGGGTAGAAAAGATCACATTCCTAGGACACCT
>NW_008825607.1:71035-74753 GCF_000699105.1 Pygoscelis adeliae
TCTTTCTCTCCTTATAATAGACCCAGCAACATTATAGATTCGGGGTGCTGGGTGGAACGGGGCACGTCTAGAAGGACTTTGGTCTTGTTGATACGAAACAGTTCAGTGTTAATTCTTAAACTCATTCTGGGTGAAAGACAAGCTCTTCCCCTCACCATATCGTTGGAGGAGGGAGAGGCTGTATTTGACCCAGACAGCATCCTTAGAGCACATGAAACTGCAGAGCCGTGCCCTACACATTAGTCCAGCGGTTACCAGCCTCTCTAGGCTGAGAAAGGCATTGCCAGAAGGACACAGCTCTTTCTTCCCCCAGGGACTCCTCCAAAATGAAGGGAAATAATGTACCCCTGCTTTTGAAGCTGTTCGTTTGTGCAGTACTTGCTTCTCTTAATATGCCTGTCCCAAAGGTGAAAATATCCACCCCTGTACAGTTATAGCAGTCCAAGTCACTGCTCTTTTTGGTGCTCAGCGAGACATGCAGGATTAATTAACACTTCACTGCAACCCTGAAATCCCTTAAGATTGCTGCCAGCATTGAACTGATGGAGAAAAATTTGCTTAAGCAATTTCTTTCAACCAACTGTTGAAAACAAAATGATAAATTGATATCTCTACTCAGCTTTCTCTTGCAGCAGAGAACATTCGTATTTAATATACTTCCCTCCTTTAACCTGCACTACCAAATTGATAGTGTATTTTTATGGGAAAATATTAACTTCTAATGGGTTTGCTCGGGTTTGTATTGTTTTGTTTTGTTTTAGTTTATTTTATTTTGTTTTTACAGCAGACTATACTCTTAGATCCAAATTGCAGTAGATTGAATATGATGAGATAAGATTTTATTAGAAGCCTGAGGAAGCTTGAGTTGTTTTTAGAAATTGGTACATCACCTGGACACGTGCCAGAGTATATTATTTAAGTATGCACTATTGGGTTTCTGACTAAGGATGTGCTTAACTATTTTGAATTAGGACCTTAACTGGTGAATGACTATTAAAGTGCGAGAGACAAACAGAGCCTTCTCTGTTATTCTGGGGTTTGTCATTCCATCATGACTTTACACCCTCTGACCCATCCAAAAATGGCCTAAATGCAGTGACATTTTCAGGAAAAGAAACAAGTCTGCTTGTGGGTGTGGGAGGCTGCTGGTAGCTTAATTTGAAAGCAGTGAAATATACAGATAAATTCTTCCGTAGGTATTTGGCTGGCTCAATTTGCATCTGAATGATCATCGAAAGCTTCTGAGAACCTCCTCTAGCACTAAAACACTAAGCAGCTCAGTTAAGTCATCCAGATAGATACTAACTGACTGAGTAAATGCAATAGCAGCACAGAGCCAAAATTTTAAAACAAACAAACAAAACCCAGACCAAACCCCCCAAAACAAGAATAATTTTACCACTTTTGTTACTAATCACCTCAAAAGAGGTTGGTCTAATTAAATACTACATCCAAATTAGTAGCAAGAGTTACAAAACGGAGTGACAGAGTCTAGCGTAAAAGAAATTAGCAAATGATTCAGTGTGTTTTGAAAGGTTACCACCAATTATCTGTTTCATAAAAAAAAAAGACTCTTGTTCAAGCAAGGACTAAAATTTTCTTCCATTTGCCTAACTGCTTAGGTGGTAGTTAGCAGAAGTGGTTTACTTTTAAGAGTTCTATATGTCCTGAACACCCAGGGGCTACTCAAAGACCTTGAAAACAACTTTACCTTGACCATTGTCTCCCGCGTTTATGGAGACTATGCAATTATTAGTACACAGTACAATTATATTATTATAGCAAAATATTGCTGTAATAATAGTGGGAAGATTTCCACAGAATTCTGTTTTACACACAGTGTCGGTTTGCTCACTCCATACTGTTTCAGCTGAAACACACCTAACGTTTGAACTTCCCGTGAAGCCAGGAGGCGATTCTAATGGATCGCTGCCAAAATTACATGAGAACTAAAAACCTGAACTTCCTAGGGAGACCTGTGAAGCAGACTGCCCTAAACTGCAGAGCTGAAAGGAGCCAGCCGTGAATGCAAGGCGTGAATGCAAGGGATCTCACTTCTCAGCAGCCGTGGGTTTGAGAAGAGTATCAGTTCAGCTGGGCAGTGGCAGTGACACCATCTATGGGAACACCCTTTGTTCTCCAAAATATCATGGTACAGCATTTCTCTCCCATGTTCTTTCCACTCGGGGGGGGGAGAGGGGGGGGAGAAATTTGCTTTAAACTTAAGTTATCTTTTAAATTCTTCAAAATTTTGGGGTTTGGATGTAATTTTAACAAAACTCTGTAAAGCTTTCTTTATGGATAGAAAGCAAATCTTCATGGACACTTCCATAAAATTAAATAATTTCACTAAGGAAGCTGCATGATAATGGAATACTTTTCTAATTTCCAAATCCTGGAAAGACTCTACAAATATTTTTTTAATCATTCTCCATTGGCATGAAAATTTATAAGAAGAGGTAAAGATCTTAGTCATCAGACAAGTCAGTTGAACAAACTCTATAATTTGCTAATGACATGAGTCAAAATACCCAGCTTTTATTATATTTATAGGCAATGTATGCAGTTGCACGGTTCTAAAAAGGAAACATGTTTGAGGTTTTGACTGTTTGTCTTTGATTTACTATACAAGATTACTGCTATGTTTTGGGGGTTTTTGTGTGTAACATTATAACCCCCTTCCATGAACAAGACTAGAAGGGAACATGTTTTGATTATGGAGGGCTTGGAGAAAAAAGGGTAATTCATTTCCTGGGAAGTTCTAGTATATGTGTTTATTGAAATGTTTGGGCAGATGCAGTCACCAACTGAGCAGAAGTAAGGGCCACACCAATAAAACAACTTTTTTTTTTTTAATTGATATAAGTTCATGTGACAAAACAAGCTGGAGAAGGAAGACTTCACAGTCCACCTTGGAAGAGCTTTCCCTCAGTTTACCTTATGTTCTGAAAACCCTACACAAAACTACGTCTTCATGGACAAAACAATCAGTTGCTTGCACTGGAACTGAGGCCAGTGGGTAGAAAGGGCAGTAGGAGATTTTAAACTACAAAACGAGTCAGGTGAAGGGTACAACTGACTGATTTCCAACAATGGCGTAGAACCACAATAACATCTCCTTAATCAGAATTTACACTGAAAAATCATAAGCTGCTGTCATCATTTAACTATTTTTCAGCAGTGAAAACAAGGTTTGAACTTAGCAATTTGTCTTTTCTGCCGTTTCACATTTCACCAAAAAAGTTTCTTGCTGTTTAACTTTAAATAATGCAGCAGTGAAGTGGAATCATATATCATGTTCATTCCGTTTAGAGTGATTTATAACCTGAGCTGAAAATTAAATAAAAATGTTCTATATTTAACATGTAGCGATACTGGTTTTACTTTTTGCACAAACTAATTCTTGCTCCAAATAGGTTGAATTCAATTTTATTTTCCACCTTATTGACCTTTTAAAATACCTATCATGATTACTAATCAGAGGCGGTTCTTTTTTTTTCAGACAAGACTGAAAGTGTGCCCATACAAATTTACTATAATTCAGGAGAGATGGCCTGTTAGTTCATTTCCCAAATGCACGCTTTAGTGTTATCATTATAACAAAACTAAACTGATGTCTTGCCAGAATACTCAAGTAATTCAGCTATTTTAGCATTAAACTGTATTCGTATTCTGTTACTGGGTGTCACTGTTGTTATGATACTTATTAAGAATGGAG
>NW_008825607.1:84828-92840 GCF_000699105.1 Pygoscelis adeliae
AAGGAAGGAAGGAAGGAAGGAAGGAAGGAAGGAAGGAAGGAAGGAAGGAAGGAAGGAAGGAAGGAAGGAAGGAAGGAAGGAAGGAAGGAAGGAAGGAAGGAAGGAAGGAAGGAAGGAAGGAAGGAAGGAAGGAAGGAAGGAAGGAAGGAAGGAAGGAAGGAAGGAAGGAAGGAAGGAAGGAAGGAAGGAAGGAAGGAAGGAAGGAAGGAAGGAAGGAAGGAAGGAAGGAAGGAAGGAAGGAAGGAAGGAAGGAAGGAAGGAAGGAAGGAAGGAAGGAAGGAAGGAAGGAAGGAAGGAAGGAAGGCAGGCAGGCATAAGTAAAAACCATAAACAACTACCAGATCTGTGCCCATCTCAAAAGCATTCATGATGACTGTCTTCTTAAGTTCCAAAAATAATCGAAAGGGATAACTCATTGCACGTTGTGTTACAGACTGTCATTACCAAACCAGACACCTTTCTGCAGTAAATGAAACACCTCATTGTAAGGCTGGCTGTTGTGCAGCCTTGTGATGCACTTGCGACAAGAGACTCTCAATTAAAAAGCTTGACCAAATGTCTGTAAACAATGCAGCTGTGGTAAATTTGACTGATGCTTTCCACCGCTTCATACTCTTTACGCATATTCCACTTATTAGTTCAAAATAACAGTCACAACTTTAATAGTAATCGTTCTTCTCTGTCTGGAGAAGGGGAGGGTTATGTCTTTTTAAAAGGTTTCTAAATAATGTTAAGCATCTAGGCAACTGTAAGCAGCAATTAATTTGTGGATACTTCAAGTTTCCAGAGATCTAAACACAACAGAGAAAAAATACCAAAGTTCAAGAGGAGATTTTGGGCACTTCATCCCTATCTCAAGTACTGAAATCACAAGCAAAATCAGCACATGCTGAAGGACTGGAGGGCAATAAAGAAGCTACAATGAAAGTTAGATACAGCTCCAGAGACGTGTGTTTGTATGCATCTCTGCATCTGTGTTTGTACATGCTTTTTCACTGTTTGTTGCTTTTCTTTTTTTTTTTCTTGGGGGGGGGGGCGAAGTGCAGGGGGAAGTGTCTGGAGAAACCTGTAGCCTTTAGCACAAAGACAGTAATCTCACATGGTGGGGGAGAAGATGAAGGTAGTCATCTCCAGGTCCAACCCTAGGGCAGGAAAAAAGGATTTTATGCTTCTAGGGAATACCTGAAATCAAAGTCAAACTGATAGGCTTGAACCATCTCTCAGAGGAGAAACTGAGTGAGCTGGATTGTTCACCCTGGAGAAAAGAAGGCTCAGGGGTCATCCTATTGATATGTAGAAATAACTGATAGGGAACAGGGCAGAGAGATCAGAGCCTGACTCTTCTTCATATTACCTAGTGGTAGGATGAGAGGCAATGAGCACAAACTGAAATAGAGAAAATTCTATTTAAACACAAAAAATATTTTTTTTCCTGTGAGAGTAGTCAAATGCTGGAAGAGGCTGCCCAGAGAGGTTGTGGAGCCTCCATCCTTGGAGATATTCAAAAACTGTCTGGGCATGGTCCTGGGCAGCCTGCTTTAGGTGGCCCTGTTTGAGCAGCGGGGTTGGACTAGGTGATCTCAAAAGGTCCCTCAACCATTTTGTGATCTTGTCATTTTGTGGTTCTGTACCATCTATTTCAGTGTTTCATGTACACACTGAAAAGGCAGAAAGATACTTTTTGAAAAAAAAAACACACACAAGAAATAAAAGACACTATGCAAAAGCTGAATTGGAAAATGTTCCTGAATTAGCATTATACAATCATTTAGTTCTGTTACTTTGTTTTAAATTCTGTTCTGATAATTGTTAATATCAACATAAGTTGTCTTATAAACTGAAACAGGAGGAAAAAAGTTAAAATAACTCACTGAAAGGACTAAAGTATTGAGCCCTGAATATTCAACACTGAACATGCAGAAAGTCATACACTGTGTATGCACTTTCCAGCAATCGATACCTACAGACTGTGCATAAATACTGTAAACTTGCCACCACAAACATGATGCGCATACATATAGCAAATACTATGTATAGATCAGCAGTACTTCGTAGAAGCTAATGAACAAATATCAAAGGGTGATGACTGGTGTCCTAACCACCAGTTTGAGACACAGTGCAGAAAAAAAAAGCTGAAGTTTCTGGACATTAATAACTCTCCTCCCACAAAATTATTTTTAAAATTTTAATTAGAACTCCCCCCCCCACACTTCAGAATAGTCTGTAAAGAAAAAAAATAGTTAGAATCAGCCATATCTTTTCAATTTACAGCAGGAACATAACTAATAATTGCAAACTAGCAATATCAGCTGTTTAGTAAGCATCATTTAGGCTATTCTTATATACATGTAACAAAAGTAGCAGCTAACAAAAGTGATCTAGAGGACTAGTGTCTGTTAACACCCAAAGATCTGCAGGGTGCTGGGGTTTCTGTTTTTAACTCATGCATGTTAATTTCAGGACCAGTTACTCCAAAGCAGAAAATATGTCTGCAAAGAACTTGGATGGTCTTATTATATCTGAGTACCCTGAAGTGGTGAATACCAGTCCCACTTGGAATATTTCATTACATAGTCCTTCCCAACTTCAGCACTGGAACTCAACCATACAATTTTTTTGCCTGTTTCTGGAGTGATCAAATGCATGCAATTCTCATGAATCTTAAAGACACCTGACACATTCACTTCAACAGTAATATGAGATCACTGTGTAACAAATAAGACTGAATTTCATTTACACCAGTAATATGTCAAGGTAACTAATCTTATGTACATCACATGCCAAAACCAAATTAGATTACTTTTTTGTCTTTTTTTTTTTTTAAGGATCATACTACTAGGGAACAGCTAGAGACCACAGGCTGCATGTAATTACTGATTTACTTCCAAATGAATTAATGCAAGTTTCATTCAGGACTTAACAAGCAAATGGGTTTAAATATACTTGAAGAAAACATCATGTATGGTGTTTCCTATTGAAGTGAAGGAATGTCAAATGCAAACTGAGTTTTCATCCTTCTGATTTAGCGTATGCCATAATCCAAGACTGAATCAACTGAGCTTGATTCAGTCTTGGGATGGAGGAAGTGCAAATGCCTGCAGGCAAGTTCTACCGGAAGAAACAATATTTTTCTCACTTTTGGTCTCATTTTTATTTTTTAGATCATCACAGCTGTAACAACACTATTACCATGCCTTCAGGAAGAGTTCTGCTAGCATATGTACTCAGTCTTGGGAGGCGGTATAGTATTATTAATCTGTGTGTGATTTTCCTAAGACAAGTTGTTTTAAATTTCATTAAGTGTTCAATACCAGAGAAAAAGTATTCATCAGGGTTTCCAGATGTACTGCTATGGTGCATTTCTAAGATGTAATGAATGGGGTCATGTTCCTAGGCTATCTTGGTGCAGCTCTGGCGTTCCTTAGTAACTTGGTGTGAACAGAAACAGACAAGGTTCATTACCTCATTCATTCACCTCAAATTGCATATAACAAAAATTTTAAACCATATTAATGAAGTGATCAAAGACAAAACTAGGACATGCTTTAAGTCATTGACTAACCATATTAAGTGATCAAACAAAAAAAAAACTAGGACATGCTTTAAGTCATTGACTGATGTGAAACATTTATCAGACTGAGGCGATTAATTTAAGTCATTAGTAGGTCATCAGAAGAAAACATTGATGATTTTTCTTTCCATTTTTCATTGGATTTTCCATAAAACATCACTGAACCTTTCTCCAATTTCCATAGAATTCTGTTATACTCTTCTTATTCAGGTGTGTTAGACTGTTGTCTGATGAAACTAAACTAAAGGTGAAACTTTAGTTTTCCCAGCACATTTTCCATCTCTGCAGTTTCTGCTGTATATGAAAAGGCAAATAATTCACACCTCAGTTCTTAAGTCTCTGCTGACATTACTGCTGCTGCTGAGGCAGACTTCAAGGTTAATAACAAGCAAGAAAATAAAAAGAAAGGAAAAACTATGATTTTGATCAAAATCTTTAAAAAGACATTAGCAGAAGCAACATGACAGTTACAAATGCAGGACCACCAAGTATGAGGACAAAGAATTTTAAATCTGAGTTTCTAAACTCCAATATAATACAGTTTCACCTGGTAAGCCAATGTCAGTGTCATATTTCATCAGCATTTGACAATTTGATGATTAGATGAATTTAGTCATTTAGAAACTGTCCTATCAGTTTGACAAGAGCAACATGTGTTTCCTGATAAAACTTTGCAAAGATTTCTGAAGTTAGATTGCTGAATTTTAACAATCCAGAAATTGTCCAGAAATTCATTCAAGCACAAAATAATGACCAACCTTCTCTAAAAGCAAAAGAGCAGAGCTGTTGAAAGACATAATATAGAGAAATACACTTTTTTAATAAGTGACTAAACTTGGCTTGTCACACCATATGAAAATACTTGGATTACTATGGTCAATGATAAAAGCTAAAATCTTAACATTTGTACAAAATAGTTAAGAAACTTCTAGATTTTCTTCCTATCATGCTGTTAGCTCTGTTTGTGGTTTGATTGTTTGAAAGCTAACTGAAGAAAATTTAAGATGAGTTTGCTTTCTGTGAAATAGCAAAATTTGGCCACCAAACAACTGCATACCAGTAACACCAGAAAGATGGTGCACTGAACTAGAGTGGATTCACAGAAGAACATCAAATAAATGGCTCATCACATCATCCAAGAAGGAACACTGTTTACTTGCCCTGCTAATAAATTGTCTCCTAGTTTCATGCTGCTGGTGTTGTCCTGACAAGATGATGGACTAAGTGGAACTTTAGTCCAGCCCAGGACAAACGTCCTGAGATCTGTAATTATGTTAGAGGACACAAATGATAAGAAAATGAAAATCTGAAATAAAAAATATGTAAATGTGAGGAGTGATGTTTAACCACGCTGGACAATAGTACTATTGGAAAAATCTTTAGTGGACTTCGTCTGCCAGTCTCTATCTGTGTGTTTTATCATTATAGCGTGTAGCTACCATGCACAGGCATTTTAATTCTTTCCTTAACAGTGCCATGATTGTGTCAGAGAAGATATCTTTAGTTAAAGGTCAAGCACACTATATCACTGTGCTTTTAAAAGCCTTCTTAAGAGACACTGGCAGTGGAACTCAATGAAGCTTCCACTGTTTTTGAATACTTAAAAGCTTTGAATGAAAAGTGTGATATAAATGTTAATGATCATACTGTGTCATTTATGTGCTTGACAATGCCATGACCCTTTTCTCCCTTCAAAAGACTGTGATAGAACTGAGCCATTTACTGGACTTTGTGATAATTCAAATACATACACAAGCAAGTATGACAAAAAAGGCATTTTGCAGCTCCATATAAATCTGTTGCCTGTTGGACTGGTAAGATTTGATTTCTGCTCTAACTTGTTTAATTACTTAGTTCAGATCCTCTGACATGAAAAATGGTAGGGTCTAGACTGACTGCTCTCAGGGTTCACTGATGTTTATTCTATTGGGTTACTTCACACAAAGTCTGAGGGAGGTTTTACAGTGGAGAAGCTAAATTAAACAACATTTCCATTATTAAACTTCTACTGCTGAGTTAAATAATCATGCTTAATGACATCTAGATTATTCTTATAATCAATGATTCCCTAAATTAAAGATTTCCTGTTGCACTGTTTCACTAGGTAAAGATGTTCAGTTTAGAAAAAGAGAAAAGGAAAACTGGAAGTAAAATCTATGTTTCAAATATTCTTGGAAGATAGGAGCAAAGTAAAGAGTTTTAACTGTTGCATACTAATATTCTACCCTGTGCTACCAGCATCTTACACAGTCTCAGGGTGAAGATAAATTCTGTTACCATATCCATTTACCTCACAAGTGTCTTCCACAATCATTAACCAATGTTAAAAACAAAGGACGGATGTAAAAATAAATCCTGATATACCAAATGGAACTGTCCTACAGCAAAGAAAAAAAGGTCTACAATAGTATATCCTTTGTGTCAAGCTGTCATTGTTAATCAACCAAGACAACTTGTCAAATTCGTTGACAGTGTCAGCACAGGTAGTGCATTAATGCCATCCTTAAACAGGCATTGCTTTTTACACAAGAAAGAATGAAACCACCAATCTACTGGCAGATCCTTTCCTATAAAAGTGTCAGGGCTGTGCATGCATTATGTATATTAATTGCCTACATGACTAAATGTGAGAGTGGGTAAGATATCTAGTTAACTGAAAAAACAACAAATGTGATTACATTGCCAATAATTGATTTATTTTACTTCAGTCATGGTTGTTATCACCTCCCTTTCTTAATTTTTTTTCTGTAGACTGATAAGAAGGTATAAGAATTTCATTTGCTTCAATTCATTTTCAATGTACTTGATTGCTAAGTACACTGGCTCAAGTTATTGATCAAAACATACTTTTTTTTAAATTTATATGCTGTTTAAGTCAAAGTGTTGTTGAAAGAAAAGAACTGCTACACATAAGTTTTAGAAGTTGCAAGGGTTCAAATCTAATCTTTCTACATCTGAACTCCCAAAGTCAGTACAGCTCCATGGAGGTTCATTATTGAGGTTAGATTGAAGGATGCAGGCGTAAGACTGTGATAGAGAATCTTTGGGGAAGAGCTTTTATTTCTAGTAAACTAGTAGAAAGCATCATGAGCAAGGCCCTCACCTTGACCGATCTTCAGTCTTATTTTTCCTTGTTAGAAAAGTTCACTTATGTATGCCCAAGTGAATTGTAGCTAATATGTTAACCTATTCAATAATTTAATAATCCATGTTTACTTTATTTCTTCATCATAATTTAATAATTCATGTTTACACAATTTCTTCATCATTGTTCATATTTATACTGAAAGGTCATCTATGCCATATAAGTTTCATGTCAAATTAAGCTGACCTTGTTTTTCCTAGCGAGAACAGATAAGGACTGATTGATTGGTAGTTCCCTTCAACACCTTAATTCCACCAACTAGCAATGGTTTCCTGTGACGTGGTTATCATCAGTAAGGTATCCAGACACATTTATGGGTGTGGGAGATGGGAGTGGGATGGGAGAAGAGTTCAGGTTTCCTGGCATTATTGGACACTCTTAAGATGTAAGACAATGCTAAAGCGTTCTTCAAGCAGAAGCAAGAGAACTAGTTAGAAATAGGAAACTTAGGAGGTTGTTGTTTAAGCCTGTGTCCTGGTTTCGGCTGGGATAAAGTTATTTTTCTTCCTAGTAGCTGGTACAGTGCTGTGGTTTGGATTTAGCATGAGAATAATATTGATAACGCACCGATGTTTTAGTTGTTGCTAGGTAATGCTTACACCAGTCAAGGACTTTTCAGCTTCCCATGCTCTACTGACTGAGCAGGCTGGAGGTGCACAAGAAGCTGGGAGGGGGCACAGCCAGGACAGCTGACCCCAACTGGCCAAAGGGTATTCCATACTATGTGACATCATGTTCAGTGTATAAACTAGGGAAAAGCTGCCGAGGGACTGCTGCTTGGGGACTGGCAAACATCACTTGCTTGCTATATTCTTTTATCATTATTGTTGTTGTTGTTGTTGTTGTTACTATTTTACTTTATTTCAATTATTAAACTGTTCTTATCTCAACCCACAAGTTTTCTCACTTTTACCCTTCTGATTCTCTCCCCCCTCCCACCTGGGCGGGGGGAGTGAGCAAGCAGCTGTGTGGTGCTTAGTTGCCGGCTGGAGTTAAACCATGACAGCCTGTTTTAAAAGATGCAGAAAGTTTATATGCTTATCAGATTAACAATTTTTGTGTCACTGCAATTTCAGGAATACCATTTTTAATTGAACTTTCATATGAACCTGAGATTCCTTAGGCATCAAAAGCAGGTGTTACTGGACAGATAAGCTTGGTTCTGCCCCGTGGGTCTGCATATCTGTTTTTTCACTGACCTGAGTGACCTGCTAAATCACATCCAGATTTCAGTTACTTCTTATCTCTAAAGAGTGAGATGGATTCAGGAGATTTTTCAGACAGAAACAGTAAAAT
>NW_008825608.1:0-2479 GCF_000699105.1 Pygoscelis adeliae
GATTCTATGATTCTATATTTCACTCTGCCTTAGCCGTGAGACTGGGCGACCGGAGGTTCTAGATGCACGTCTGGACACGCTGTAGCCTGCACAGCGGGAAGGGATCGGTCAGAGCCTCGCTGCAGCGACGCTGGGTTTCACACCTTTTGTCGTGGTTACTGCATGACAGCAACTCTTGTGGTAATGTTAATGCTTCCAGCTCTATAGCCAGAGGAGCGTGAGCAATGGTAGGGCTATGTTTAAAACCCTGTGGCAAGCCAGTCAATGCAAATGGCAGTCCCTGCCGGGTGGAAGCAAATGTCTCCCTATCTGTCCCCGATACGGGGAGCCTAAAGAACGTATCCTTCCCATCTACTGTTGCCATTCATGGCAAGGCTTGTTGGCTGAGACAAGGGGCTGCATCAATCAGAGTGGGAGCAGCCGCGGTGAGCAGTTCAGTGGCGGTGTTCAGGGCTCTGTCGTCTGCCGCTCGTCACCACTTGCCGTGAGGCTTCTCTACCGGCCACGCAGGAGAATTGTAGCGGGAAGGAGACGTGACCACGCTTCCTTGTTCTTCCAGCTCTTTCCTCAATTCAGGAACAGCCCGGCTGGCCTCAGAAGGTGGCTGGTATTGTAGGATAAAGGGGCAGGACCTGGACCTCATGCTAATGACCTGTTTGCAGCAGGTCACAGTCAGGGATGCGCTGATGCGAGGCAAACTGTGGGGCAGAGCGCGTGGTGCCCGTTTCCCACTTTCCCCACGAGTCCACCCACGACCGACCCTTCGACGCATCCATACCGACCCTATTGCGGGGACCTAGAAGTAAGGCCGGACTGTCCGTCCGTTAGACAGAATTAATTTAGCCCTGACCAGTGGGTGGGTAGTGATTTGCCGTTGCCACCTACAGGAGAAACTATTTGCTTGCTAAGCGGGGGCTGTCCTTTGTTAAGTGTCCTTACCTACCCTCGATATTGGGGCTCCTGTGTCAGCGCGGAATGTTGTAGCGTAGCAATCGCTAATGGCCGCCATCAGCTCAGGACTGGGAGCCTGAGCAGTGGGGCAGCGACCCCGAGGACCAAGCTCTGACCCCAGTTTCCTGCATATCGGCAGCCTAGGTTCAGCGCTGATGGCTTCGGGCACCTCCCCGGGCTCTCACCCCTAACATCCGCTGGCTCCCATGTCGTACGGTGCCCGTCCATCTCCTGGCACAGACCCCGGAGGACAATCACGAGGAATTCACGAGGGGAAACCCGACCAATTGCCGTAAAACGGGAGCTGGCAGCCCATTTAACGGACTCGGAGAGAGCCCTTTCTGTAACCACATCTTCCATCACCTCTCATGCTCAGGGGCGACTGAGGGTGCTCCCCCATTTCCCCTTTCTGCTTTCGTCTTTTGCCCAGCAACAGGCTGGGTCTTTCCTGTTAAACATTGACTGGAGCTGGTAAATAGCATCAGACAGACATGGACCTGCTTGAGCGGGTCCAGAGCAGGGCCACAAAGACAATGAGGGGGCTGGAGCAGGTGGCAGTAGCTCAGGTGTCTAAAGTTGGGTCACCTGCATGCTCTCAAGGAGACTGTGACAAATGGGGGGAGAAGAGGACTCCAGCCCCGCTGTTCTCTCAACAGGAGCCTTGCATCAAACCAAAAGTCGGCCTAGCCTAGGGTCCCTTGCCTGTGGGTGAAGCCCAGGATGGCACGTAAGAGCAAGGCGGGCATGTGATAATTCCCTGTGTGCTCTCCCGTGCCCCTGCCATCTACAGCACCGATTTCGTGCGCAGGGGAGGGGCCGGGTGACCTCTCGGCGGGCTCCTTGCCGCTCTCCAAACGCTCTTTCCAGGCCATGTGCAACACCCCTCGAGGGGCGGATGGACCAACATAGGGCATAGGGCCCCTCGGGGCTTTCTTACCGGGAGAGCTCTCGCGCACACGGAGGAAGCCCTCGCCAAAGCACTGGAGGGAAAAACCATTAAAACCCTCCGCCCCTCAACCCTCTTACGCCTTGTTGCCGTAGTAACTGCCATCTAAGCCAAGGCCTCAGAACTAACAACAGGCCCAGCCTGCCTTTCCTCTGAAAAGCCACGTGCCTACTGTTGTACCCCCCCAAAACTGCCTTGTCGGTACACTGATGAACGGCCTGTGTTTTGCTTCGGTGTCCTGTGAACAGTGGCCACAGCCGAACTCTTACGAATGCTTCAGGCAGCCTTTCAACACGCTGTTCAAGCAGTGGGGTGGTCACCACTTTGTTACTCCCAAGGCAGCAGAAGCCTCGCTCAGGGAGCTTCTTAACAGGAGGCTCAGCACCCAGATGTGGAGATACTTTGCAGCACCCCCAAGTGGTGATGGCCCATCAATTAGGGCCCATCAAGGGCCCGCTAATTAGGGAGGACCTTTGCTGGCCATGGCCCTGGGCTCCCCCAACCCCTCGGGGCCCCGCCGCTGGTCGGAGGAGCCCCGGTGCCTGGCTCCTGCCTGCCGACACCGTGAGCGTCCACAGTGGC
>NW_008825608.1:20332-22253 GCF_000699105.1 Pygoscelis adeliae
AATCTGGGCTGCATAAAAAGAAGCGTGGCCAGCAGGTCGAGGGAGGTGATTCTCCCCTTCTACTCCACTCTTGTGAGACCCCACCTGGAGTACAGCTCTGGGGTCCCCAGCAAAAGAAAGACATGGACCTGTTGGAGCGGGTCCAGAGGAGGGCCGCAAAAATGATCAGGGGGATGGAGCACCTCTGCTATGAGAAAGGCTGTGAGGGAGTTGGGGTGGTTCAGCCTGGAGAAGAGAAGGCTCCGGGGGGACCTGACTGCGGCCTTTCAACACTTAAAGGGGGCTTATAAGAAAGATGGGGACAGAGTTTTTAGTAGGGCCTGTTGCGACAGGACAAGGGGGAATGGTTTTAAAGGAAAAGAGGGTAGGTTCAGATTAGACATAAGGAAGACATTTTTTACGCTGAGGGTGGTGAAGCACTGGCCCAGGTTGCCCCGAGAGGCGGTGGATGCCCCATCCCTGGAAACATTCCAGGCCAGGTTGGACGGGGCTCTGAGCGACCTGATCTAGTTGAAGATGTCCCTGCCCATGGCAGGGGGGTTGGACTAGATGACCAAATTCATATGATTCTATGAAACCAAAACTGCTGCTGCTGCTGCTGCTGCTCGGTACTTACTCTGTGCAATATGCGCCCCAGGGGGGCCCTGGTTTATGGCTGAGGTTCCTGGCTAATAGTGCAGAAACGATTTTGTTTTTCCTAGTGCATTCCTCTGTGATTGGGAGTTATCCCTAAATTCAATTTAGTATTGATGGGGAAAAAACCCTGGTTCTTGTAGAAAAAGAGGTTGTAAGGTAGTGGGATTTGTTTACGGGCACTTGTTTTCACTATGTGGATTGATTGCACAGCTGATACCTGCTTTTACCTGCTCATGTATCTCTTCATACAAATTCATCCTTTCTTCTTTATCACCACTGTTACATAGTCAGAGAGTGATTTTTCTAGTCTAGGAATTTCCTGGGGGGCAGGAAGCAGCCTTTCAAAGAAATGCAGGCTCAGGGTTTCTGAAATGCCGGTTTCACCTCTGGGGGAAAAAAATGGTTTTGTTCCTTTTCATTGTGGGCCTGGAGATGAATTTTATCGGAGCCTTCTCACGTCTCACTGTTCATTCGGTCTTCTACAGCCACATGCAAGTGCTCACACCTTTCACTGATGCACAATAACAGGAACTTTAAGAACTGTGGTGTATAGTTCAAAGATTTATTTTGAGAGTAAAAATTGGGATTCTGCCTACTGCTACAGTTTTAGTGCCTCTGTGTATCTCTCGCCAGGCATTGCAATGTGGAAGGGATGGGTAACGTGATGGATAACCTGCAGGCACTGGCCAGTGGGGTCCCGGTGCCCGGTAATGCAAGCAGCGGCAAGCGGTCCAGCTGCCCGTACGTCTCCGGTCCTGGAGGTCTCATCTCACGGTGGCTCTGCACTCGGGGAGGGAGGATACAGCAGAACAACAAAAACAGTCATCAGCTCCTGTAAGGACTTTTCCCAGTTGTCTGTGAGACTGAGGGTGTTGTTTGTCGGATGCAACGCTCAGGTTTGTGGTGACGAGACCTGTCGAGCCTTGCTGCAGGGACTGGTTTCAGCTGCAGCTGTTGCTCGATTGCATGAATTTAGCCCTGAGCTGGAGGCTCTGCCGGTGGTGGGGACCTGTGTCCAGCTCTGCAGCAATTCACCAGACAAAGTACCCATCCCAGGCTGGATCCTCTGCTGTTCGTGCACGAGGAGGGGCCGCACACACCCTCTGCAAGCATTTTCCCTGCTCAGCCCCTTGGAACGGCCACGAAAGGTTTCCAAGGGTGTTTTTGTGTTACTGTGTTTTTCCCTGTTTGAGTTACTGGAGGCTGCTGAGGGACGGACGATTGCTCCCGCGGCGTCTCTCACACCCCTTCGCTCGCAGGCGCTGCTAAGGAGGACTGCGAGGAT
>NW_008825608.1:22441-68210 GCF_000699105.1 Pygoscelis adeliae
TTTTATACACAAACAGCGGCTTGCGGGCCTGCTGGCCTTTTAATGGAAAGAAAATACCCTGCTCCATTGCTATTTGCTTTCTTTTCCTGGTGCTTGGCCACAGTGAGGCGAGAGGGTCTGCAGCCCCGCTCCCGCAGGCAGCTGCTCCCCGGCCATGGCCCGGAGGCGATTCCCTTTCGCACCCCCGCCCCGCTCCCAGTGCGGACCAGGGAGAGACCTCCCAGGGAAGGTGCCTGGCTGGCAGCAAGCAGCATTGCTATTGCTGCTGAAATACCTGCTTTGGGCCTCTCTTCTTTCTGGCAAAAAACATTTTGTGCTCTCCTGCTCCTTCTGGCCTGGCCCGAGGCCAGACTGGCTCAGCGCATGTGGCTGCCTGGGGCAAAACACCGTTGCCACTCGACTTATTGAAGTGTGAGGCTTGCTGCAGGCGACTGGTTGCCTCTGTAATGTTTGCCCCCAGGGCCTTCTTTGCTGAACGTCCCCTTGCACAGGCACCTCTGCAGCATCCGTCTGAGCGGGGACCTGTCTCCTGAACAACCTTCTGATGTTGCATTTGGGAGGTGGGATCCCACAGCAGGGCTCTGCTCTGCCCCGGGGGACCCCAGCTGACCCGAGGGACCCGGCTGACTCCGGGACCTCTCCCAGGTCTCCTCCCTGAGCTGCACCCCCGCAGCACGCCGGGGCGAGACGGACATCAGCTGAGCACAGGAATTTCTCAGCCTGTCGCTCCTGACTCATAGCCAGAGCGCACAAGAAAACTGTAGCCGCGTTTCAAAATACCAGATGCTCTGTTGTTTCCTTCCCACTGTGGATTTTCCATCGCTCCAGGCTTGGCCCGCCGGCAGCCTGCCTGGATGCTCTCCCCACTGCACTTTGGCAATCCCGCTGGTCCAGGTCCTCCCGTTTCTATGGAAAGCCCTTCAGGTCAATGAGTCCCCGTTCCTCCTTACTTGGAAGCATGTCCCTGTGAGAGATGATTCACTGAATTTGCACCAAGACATTCAGGGATGACGCAGTCGGTTCCTAAATGCACCCAGAGTCCACAGGCCGCTGGACGGCCCGAGTCGCAAGCGTGTACTTGTGGGGGATCCGTAGGGGGAGGCCGGGCAGGAGAGCAGCCCCCGCTCGCCCGCAGCCCCTGCCCATGGGTGGTCCTGCAGCCTCCCGGGGGGTGTGGAGCAGCAGGTCATGGCTTGGCAGAAGCAGCAGCCATGGCAGGTAGGTGGGCAGTGGAGTGAGGGGTGAAGCATTGCATGCATATACTACATAGATGTGTTTACAATATGAGTTGTGCAATATTATGTATACATTTTTATTAAATACTAGAATTTGAGAAAATTTTGGGAAAGTAGGTTAATTTCAAAGGCATTGGTAAAGAATTACTACCACTGTTTTCCTGGCTTATTTATGATTCAAGAACATTATATGTTATTTCTTCCTTACAATACCTTACACAAACAATCTCTCTGTCCATGCAGCAGTTCCTTTTTCCTCGAGCCTTTGCTTTTTGCTTCCCCCTGTAACACCCACTTAGGGAACCCTTTTGCTCCAAGTACCAGACCGGGACGGCTGTACCTCTCGGGCACGACTGAGGTGGCTTGGGCACAGGTCCCTCTTGTCCTGTGCCATAGCTCCTCTGTGGGACAAGGGCCCGCGGTCGTCGTCCCTGCAGACCTCCAGCAGCCAGAGGAAGCTGCCCCCACGGCGGGGCTGGCTGGCAGAGCGCTGGAGGAGCGGCTCCGGCAGCGGAGCTTCCCTGCAGAGCAGCCGGGAGGAAACTCTCGCTGCGCTGAACTTTGCAGCCCATCATGTCAGTGGGTAAAGTTTACTTCTGTATGAACAGTTTTTCCATGCTTCTTAGACGTGCTTTGGCCAGAGATGTGCAGGAGGCAGCAGATGCCTCTCTGCCCTTTGGGGTGCACCGGGGTTTGCCTTTCCTTGGGTGCCCGTGGCGACCTGGGGACCAGCGGGAGCCCAGCTGGAGCCCCTGTTCGGGGGGGGGTGGTGCGGCCTCGAGCAATGTCCTGTTTCTCTGCAATTTACCTTCTCCCTGTGGAGTGCTGCCCCCTTTGCATCTCCTGTTACCCTCTTTGCATCTCCCTTTGCGTTGCCCCCTTTGCATCTGCCTTTGCACTGAGTTTTCTCTTTAAAGCCCCCTCTCCCATGAAGATGCGTAGCGGTGCTACTGAAACCACTGCACACCCGTCCCAGGAAAGGAGGAGGGTGACGGTTTCTTGCAGCCCCTTCCTGCTGCTGCTGCTCTGTAGGATGCTCGTGCCAAGCATGGGAGAGGGCAGGGCGGGAAGAGGGGAGGCAGAGGAGGGGAGCGAGCCGCTCCAGAGAGGAGCCAGCTGCGGTCAATAATAGAATAAGTCATACAATAAACTGCCACTTCAGTCTCATGTCTTCTTGCTGACAGAATGATTCATTTAAGTGTTTTGAACCAGGTTCTTACTTAATTTAACAGTGTATTTGGTAATTAACAGGTATGGAAGGCTAAATGAAAAACTGAGTAAGGCTTAAAAAAAGAAAAAAAGGCTGCTTCTCCCCATAGCCCGTGGATTTACTGGAAAGTGTGTTTTTCAAGCACAAAGGTTCTTGCTCCACTCCAGGAAAAACGTAATTCAGTGCACCAGGAAGATTTTCACTTGAAACGTTGCTGATGTTCTCATGCTGCCATTCATTAGTAGAGATGGGCTGATTTCTTACTATTTATGTTCGATTTTTGTTTGGAAACAGTAGGAGAAAAAATGTGCCCACTGTGAAGATTTGGTTCACACAGGTCGGCGTATTATTTCAGCTGCAAAAATTGCACGATGAATTCACAGCGGCTTTCCCAGACGAAAACCGGTACCGGTGTGTGTGCCACTGGGGTCTGGAATGGGCCCTCTTCTAGCACGACACACCGTGCCAAGCTGCTGGGCGTATTTTGTTTGTTTTCTCGTTTTTACTGACTGTAATAAAAGCGGCCACCCAGGGTGCTGGGCATCCTAGGCAATCTTTTAAAAATATGTAAAGCAGATTTGTTGCTTTCAAATCAAACAACCCGGCAATAACATAACCCTGGCTTTGTAATTGTAAGTAAGTGGCATTTAAAGCTTTACGCTGTGAAGAGTGTAGTGCTGTTCACAAACTTCATGTCCAGCTCCAGCATGCAAGTGTGTTTTCTGCGTTTTTTGAGCCAAGTCTCTCTGCCCTTCGCTGGTGGTGATGGTTTTTCTCCCCTCAGGACTGTACTCTGCTAAATAACCTTCATGCCATTGCCCATCGGTGCATCCTCGGTGGGAGGGCGTTGGCTGCAGAGGTGCAGCGAGCTCTTGCTGCTGGGGGTGCAAAGACTCGCCCCGTGATCTGGGCCGGGCTCCTCTGAGCCATCCAGGTCGCGAGCACAGTAAGGTGGGCGTGTAACGTTTCCCAATACATTTTTGTGTGTTTCTCTCTCTTTCTCCTCTTGCTCATAGTAAATAACTATGATTACGAGAAATAATTAGATGTTGCTTGAAATATTTGGACCTTGTGATAAAAAATTAGCACATTCATTGCAGAGCTTTTTTTTTTCCTAAAAGGCAAATTACTCTTCAATTTCCCTTTTCCTTACACATCACCATAAATTCCTCCATCGTGCCAGAGGGGCTCCCTCTCCCCAGATTCCCCAGCCCCGTTCATCAAACACTCCCGACACGTGTAGCCAAGTACACGAGGCGGCGGAAACGCTGGATATGGCTGCAGACGCTGGGCAACCCAGGCAGGCTGCCACCTCCCGAGGTGGAAATATAAGCAGAACAGAGCAGCAGGTAAGTGGCAGTGTGTGAAACGGGCGCTTTGCGGGGCAGTTCCCACAGCCACCACCTTTCTCAGTGACGCTGTTAATGACTGCGTTTGGCTGGGCCCGGGAGCAGCAGGAGATGCTGCGGGAAGCCCTCGCAATGAGGGAGCTGCAGCGTTGCTTTGAGGAAAAATCCCACTGTGAGCAGTTTTGCTGTGAGAGGAGGAGGATCAGGCGTGCTGGAGCCCGGGTCAGAGATCTCCTTTCTTCTCTCAGGAGCTCGTAGGAGCTTTGCATGGGAGAAAGGGAAAGGGGTCAGGCAGCCTCTACAGCACTCCCTCAGCTGCTAGAGAAAGAAGAGGAGGAAAAACAGGAATGAAAAAAAGCCCAATAACTAAGTAGTCTCTTAATTTCTCTTCTGTATAAATTGCTTGGCCCTCTCCGCCGTTTTCTCCACCTCCATCTGCCAATGCATCTCCCAGCACGTGGAAGGAATAAACCAGGTGTGAAGATTGGGGAAGGGGAAGGAGCCCACAGCGCTTTCCCCGGGAAGGGGACAGAAGATCCTGCGACTTCCAGAGGAGACGAGAGACAGAAAAAAGAGTTGAGGGGCTGATGTAGCGGCTGAGGGAACAGGGAGAAGAAATAAGAGGGGAAATAAATGGTTTGTGGCTATTAATTGCAGGGCAGGCAGAGGACACCAGTAACTCTACAGAGTTTGGCACCTCCTTGCCATTAGGCAGCCGGCCCCAAAAGTTCACCTCTGCTCAGAGGACATCCGCAGCCTGGGTTCACCCAACACAGGTACCAGGAACAGCATAAAGAAAAATGGAGGTTAGTGTAGAAAACCACCTAAATATTGCTGTACATTTCCAGCAGGTTTTGCAGCCTGTGCTGAGCACTGTGGTTGTGGCTGTGGTTACGCTGTTCCCAGACACCAACCTGATTAGGTCAGAGGGAGCTGAAGTACATCTCTGCAAGCTCCAGCTGCCTCCCCGGCTGCAGCATGGGTGGTGAGTGGGCACTGTCCTTCCTCACTGATGAGAAGCAGTGGGGCAGGCTGGGTGGAGAGATGCCCCACGTCCGCCTGAGATGACAGGAGTCCTGAGAGAGTTTGAGTTTCGGTGTTGATCCTCAGCCGCCGCAGCATTCTCCTTCCTGCTCTACTTTGGGGGCTGACACGGGGAGGGTGCGTCAGCTGAGGTCGTATCAGGCGGATGTCTTGGATATGGGTATTTTCCATAGTTAGTGTGGGTCTGTATCAATAGATCTCTCTGGGTGGAGGGTAAGGACCATTTTAATCTTGCTTGCTACTGATGAGAAGGCAGAGGGTTGGGCTAGAGCCGTAGCTTGTGAGGAACGACCAGATAGTTATAAACAGACCCAGGGAATGAGCAACGTGGCACCACCTCCATTTGGGAAGAATTATTAGCTCAGCCCCAGAGCAGGATGCCTGGAAACCTCTGCAACACAAATACTAGGGAGTTCATTCACAGAGCAAAAGATTTTCTGACCTTATCTAGCCTTACATTTTCACTACACCTCTTCATTTAAACAATCATCACGGGAGCACTCTGCCCACGCCGGAAGGTCCATCCTTCCCCCACTACTGCTCTGCGAGAAGATGCTCTCTGTTATGCTGCTGTACGGTGCGTCTCCTGGGTCCCTACCACTGAAGGAAAATAAATCTGTTTACAAGAAACAAACAGCTTTGCGTAAACTACAGCTACGAGCTGCCAATTTCTTGTTCTTCCAGCATAGAAATGCATACTTCCCCCATCATAAAGCGCTCCATTAACAGCAGCCACGGTACAGCTCCGGGGGCACGTGGTTATGAGATCATGGCACTCGGGAATAGAAAGCACCAGACTATGCCCTGTGTCTTATACATACAGATGCGTGATGATTATCTCATGATAACCATCAGAGTCCCTGCTGTAATGATACCCGTAATAATTTATCCTTCAAAAGTTTTTAGGCTGGGATCACCCTGTGCTCGGAGCCGGGGCAAACTGCTGTGCTCAGGGTCTGCTCTGTGAAAGAGTTACTGAGATCCTACTGCGGCATGTACCATGAAAAGACATAGCTGTGATGTGTTCCTGAGTTCCAATGATGTGTGTAACCAGAAAGTCAGATAATTTCTAGTTGGGACGATGGATAGTAATGCTCAAACCGCGAATATCACTAAATATGGTTGCATGAGATTAAATAAGAATACCCTTATTGTCAACCACGTTCCCTTTTTTTATTACCAGATAATATGGTAATATATAATTATAGTTCTTTCTGTATGTTTCTTCTTTATATATGTTCGTCATCTAGACTCTAGAGGGCTGCAGCTGCAGCAGGAGTGGGAGCACACGGGGAAATGACTCACCTCCCATGGGTTAGACACGGATTTTCGACCCAACAAACCACGGGAAAACTGACATAAAGGTGGAACGTTGTGTTATTCGGGGAACAAAATGTCACAGCAAATAGCTGCTTTGGGTTCAGTCAATTTCTTAATAGACTTGTAGGCTGTGAAGTAAGTGTGAAGAAAATGTACTTAATTGTTTCATTACAAAAGGTCAAGTATACTAAACACCTTCAGCTGCAAATGATCTAAAGGATGCTGCAGTTACAGTCAATCTGTGCCCTACTCTCTTCTGGTAGGAGGGCTCTAGCCCTGAAATGAGGAGCTGGGTGAAGTGTCAAGAGATAGTAAGAGGCTCTCTCTCTTCCTTTACGCTTCCTAAAAACTCCTCCCCTCTTCCCCCTAAATGTCCTGTACAAGCACCGTTGGATGTGGCTTCCAGATGCCGGATTTCTTCTTCCAGTGCTAGCGCTGAAATTGCAGGGCCCCTGCAGGTGGGACCTCTGTCAGCAGCTGCTTTTGCGCTGTTTGTAGTCGTGTCCGAGTGAAGTCCCGGTTATGTAAAGGCATTTCTCCTCTGCAGTTTGCAGTAACATTCAGGTGCATCCAAACCAATCTGAAACAAAGCTTGTTTGAAGGATGGGTTTAGTCTGCCTGAAATCTCTGTGGGCTTCCAAGAAATCCTCCTTTAAAGCTGCACTGGGGGACTGTGGTATATGCAGGGGACTCTGAAGTGTCCCTACACCCTCATAGTTTTCGACTGAGCTCGGAAAACATCTATCCCTCTCCTGAGGATACCTGAAGGCCAGCAGAGAAGTTGCCTTTCCCCTTTCATTTCCAGAGCTGGGAGGTAGGAAAGAGGGGACTGGGAATGGTAGTGCAGGTCAGTTTTCTCTCCGTCCCACCTCCAGCAGTCCCTGCCTTCCCCACTGCCCTTGCAGGAGCTCTGCAGCTTCTCCCCATGAAAATACCCCACAGAAAATCCTCTGCTACTGGACAGGGTTCAGAAGTAATGCAAAATGTCTCCCCGCTTCTCCCCTTCCCAGAAATCAGGCTCTGCGTGTGTGTTTGCATGCGTGCCCGGGCCAAGTTTCAGCCCAAAGAGAGTTTTTACACCTGACTTACAACCCGCGGAAATAATTTTATTATGGAAGCAGTGACATAACTTCATAGCAATGCAAATACACCACTATAATGCCAGTGGTTTGTAACGCTTTTATGAGGTGTGTCTATATGAGGTGAGATCCCCAGTGCAGGCAGAGCTGGCGGTACCTGGCTGGGACCCTTCCAGCGTGGGGGCTGGGTGGCCACAGGGGGCCCGGCGGCAGCCGCAGCGACGGGGGGGTTCTCACGCAGCAGACCTGGGACCTGCTAAAGGGACGACGACGTGAGCTGAAATAGGTGAAGGCAATCGTTGGCAGGAGCTCTGCCGCACAGGTGGATGGGAGCTTCCCATAGAAAGCACGTTCACCTGAGAGCAGAATATGACCCCTGAAATGCTTGCAGGTTTTTCGCCTTAGCCCTGAAGTAGAGAGAATAAAAACAATTTCGTAGATGCTGCTATTGATCAACTTCAGGTAGGTTCAATAGTTAGAGCTCCTACTCCTCCACCCCCTGCCAAAGAAAATCAGTAGCAAAGAAAGAGAAGAGAGCGTCTGCTGTGTTTACAGCATGGGCCGCTGGTGTCAGAGCCTCGTAGCAGTGGTTTTCTGCCACCACGGGCCACGAAACAAAATGTCCCTGGCTGGTGCAGTCGTGTTTGAGGGAACTGGGACTCGTCTGAACAGCTGGGTAACTCTGGAGCATCTCTGGGGACCACAGGTTTTAATTAAAATGTAAAACTGCGTCTGCTACGGTCTTGCATTGTTGCTATTAGGAGGAGAAAATCTTTTGTTATCATATAATTTCTGAACGTGCAGAGTCATAGCTGAAGATGGGTTGGTGACAAGAAAGAGGGGTTTTGGCTAATTGGTCACTAATTCATGTATATCGGTGGCATTCAGCAACCAATTTGCATTGTGGAATCTGTAAAGATGAGGTGCGATTTCAAAGCTGAAAAAATGCCTTTGTGTTACAGCGCTTGATTCAGAAATTGTCCTAGAAAAGAACGAATACGCCTTTTTAGAAACATTTTGTTGTTTCTATTGCATGTATCGCTGCTGTGTGAGAAGGCTGCCTGTATATCAATATTTTTTCAGTTACTTGATGTTCTGAAATGATTGATTCGGAAACCTGACCCAAATGCCAACATGAGCAAAACGGCAACTTCAATTATATCTACGCTTCTTTCTGCAGGGTATCTCTGTGCTGCACAGATTGCTCGCTCCACAAAACCACACATACTGTGTCCAGTGGAGTGATACATCTGGAACGAGCGTCTAATTTATCAAAAAATATGACCAAAGAAATGAAAAACTTGGGCGTTTGGGGCACCAAATTGATACTCATGGAGAGACTGGTGGCTCTAAAGGAGCTGGATGTCCCAGGAGAGCAAGAGTAAATGGTAATTTGTAGAGTGTTCACATATGTAGTCTACAGGGTGAGAAAAGGAAATAAAACCCAGTTTGGAAACACAAACAAATTTGTGTTTTTTAAAAGCCTCCGTGGGTCTTCGATACTGTCCTCCATTACTTTTCTGATGTACTTATGAGCTGGTGAAAACCAGACATGCAACACAGCCGGGTGGGAAACGGACAACAATACCAGCAGTACTTTGGCCTTGGGTGTAACAATTTCAATTCTTTAATGTTTTAATATTAAAGACAAGGAACACCTGTAAACTTTGTTTAAAAGTTACACATTAGTTAGCTGAGGCGGGAGTACTGTACAAGTCCAATTTATTATTTTCTAATTGCTACTGTTAATTAGAATGGCAAGGTATGAAATTGCCTGAGTAGATTAATGAATAATTTATTACTGGATTTTAATTCAACAAACTTCCTTTTTTTTTAAGCAGAAATTTGCAAAGTGAATGCAAACAGCTAATTAGAGAAAGGTGGCGGTCCCAGCAAGTGCTTTGATGGGGTTTTGGAGAACATACACCTGTTTTCATGCCTTAAGTGTGGGACTGAGTTTTGAGAAGGGGTGTTGATGCTATCTTAGGGTGTTCGATCAAGGATAATTAATGATGTACACTCCTACCACTGTTCTGTGCTAGTATTCGTGTTACTGCGCCCTACGCTGGCAGGCACTGCGTGTGCAGAAGATGAGCAGAAGTTTCTCACGATGCAGAGGGCTGCGGGGCTGGCGGGCCCGCGCTGTCTCTCTGTGCTGCTACGCTGGCGTAGAGCCGCTCTGAGTTTGCTAGAGCAGCGTTTGAGCTTGGAGTCGCTTGCCGTTATTTCGAATGCCAAAGCAATACCTGCTGTGTACCAGGTAATTGAACTGTTTTTCTGATATTTTCCCAAATGCCGGTTATTGTAGTGGAATGACTAGTCTAAAAGGTTGAAATGGAGAAACAAAAGAAAATTGTGGCAACTGTTTCAGGTTGAGATTATGTTTTTCTTCAAGACAACTAAATGAAGTAAGTAGCAATTGTGACGAAGGAGTAAGGAGATGCATTAGAATAATGGCATGAAGAGGTTTTTGGAAGGTCTCCACCGACAACTTGTGAGCGCCGCAGTGAGCCTGCCTTGCCTTCAGGGGGTGCGGGAGAAGCTGAAGGAATCCAAGCAGCTCCTGTGAAGCCCTTTCCCTGCCTGTGCAAGGGCAACTGGAAAACCAAGAGGGTGGGTAGTGCTGCAGGATGCTGGTTTAGACTGGTTTGTATTGCAGCCTTCAGTAAATACAACTAACTAACGCTGTGGCGTTAGGCCCGTAAAGAAATAGCGTTTGCCGTTTATTTAGCCCCCTTCATTGCACACGTAGCAGAAGCTGATTGTCTTAACTCTGAACCGACTCACACTAAATCAGTGATGAAGATGGGACTGGGAAACGCGGAGCCTCTGCCCCGAGACAGGCACCGCCTCTGCGCGGAGAACTTCTTGCATCTTCTGTGATCTGTCTATTAATTGTAACTGAAGTGTAAAAAAAAAAAACCCGAAGAAACCCCAACACCCCCCAAAAAACCCCCAAACCCGTAGGGGTATCCAGGGGTCTCAAAGATTATGTCAAGCCTTCATGCAAATTGACTGAATACCTTGGGGCAATTCTCAAGCAAAGACTCGTAAAGCAGGTGAGCCAGGATTAATATGTACTTGAAAGCTACTGTCCAAAATTGGGAAGAAATCAAGTGAATGCCATATGTATGGTTTTTTCACCTAAAACCTTGTGTGTTTTAGTAAATCTCCTGAGAGCTCCTTGCTACAGAAAATCTTTAACTCTTGCCACAACATTGTCTGAACCATGTTGTCACACGTATATTGGCACAAAACACTGTATTTAAGAAAGGTTGTATTTGAAACAAGCTTTGCATCTTTTACTGGAGATCCTAGGACCTAGGACTTATTTACCTAAGTCTCACTGTATGGGGAAAGAAAAATACTGTACATATGTACTGTGGTATTACAAACATTTATTCCTTTAACTCCATTTCTCTTATGGCTTCCTTCCTTGCAGTCATGCTAGCAGTTCACGTGTTTCCAGTATAATACAGTGTCTTTGGTCATCATTTTCTAAATTTATTTTAAAATACAAATCTATTGCCTTTCAGTGGGCACGTACAGGATTATATATACCAGTATAGTTATGTAGTATAGGTACACAGAGTACGCAGTATGGGCTGGTATGCTTTGCCCTCTTTCTTCCCCAGGAAAAGTGGATCAGCTGCTTATGTAGAAGGGAAATACAAGGGGAACAAAAGGGATACTGAGATTTGTCACAGACTTCGATAGACTATAAATTTTTCAAAACGGTGATATAAATATTTTATAATATTTATAAAATATTATAAATATTTTATAATTTTATTTCAGAGAATATGTCTCCTAGCCAAAATACCTAAGGTTGGAGGTGATGGGCTCTTATCCTCTCTAGTCTGCCTCTGACTCTGGGTCACAGTCTTGCCCCGTGGTCTCAGCCACTGCCAGTTATTTACCAAGTCTATTGATCTTCACTAGTTAGAGACCCCCCCACACTGTTCAGGGACATGGTGCTATTGGGCAGCTGGCTTAGTCTTTGATTTTCTGCCTTAATTTTTTTTTTTTTCCCCAGAATATCTCCCCATTTCCTTCCATAGCTACTTTACTGATCTAGAATAATTTGCTTCCCTTCTTTTTTTATTTTATTTTTGGTTTTGTGCTGCTGACTTCCCTGTCTATTATTTGATGTGTCCGTTGACACCAAGTCCACCTTGCCGCCCCCAGTGCTGGTTAAGACTCTTGAACATTACGGCCTATTGACTGTTATGGGCCATGGCATCCTTCCTTTGGTACTACTTACGCTTCTAACTTGATCGTCTTCCCCTGGTCTCCTTGAACAGTGTCTCCATCTCTTTCTTAGATCCATCTCTCTGTTGTTTTACTGCCTCCCTCATGTCCCTCCTGAAGACTTGCACCTTTCAGGAATTTTTCAGGCCAGTAAACATTAGCAATATAAAACTTAAACCTGAAAATTAAAAGATCAAGAAATAAAAAAGCAGCTCTGGGTGGGCCATACTTCAATTATCACACAGCACACACAACCCCATGGCTATGGTTCCTCTGGTCATCTGTGCAGCTGCTCACCTCTTAACCGGGACCAACTACTGCAAACGCCCCCAGAGGCACAGGATTTGAGACACCCAAACAGCTCTGTTTGTTTGACTCACTGGTATCTGTATGTCAGAGGGCCTAAAAGATCAGCTCTTCGCTGCAGGGAACTTGCAATTCATTTATTTAGCACTTTTCTGGCAGCGCAATAGGTAGTAACAGAAGAGGTAGATACCAAAGTCCAGCTTCGTAATTTCTAGTAAGATCAGAACGAGAACAGAGAATAGAGAATATTTTTAATATCCAATATGATTAATTTACAAAAAATTCTAAATAGATTAATTATGCATACACAGTATTTTTTTCCCCAGATGATCATTTAAGCAGATAACTATGCAAACCAACAATTATAGCATAATTTCCACTGCTCTAATAATATTCTCTAGTGTTCCAAACCTCGTCCTGCTGAGCCAAATGATGGACTATGCAGCAGCTGAGCACATAAAACAAGGCTTTTAACAATATAATGAAATGATAAAGCACCATGCTTGAAAGCTTGGTGCTCCTTTGCCAAAGGAGATTTGATTCAGAGCAAAACTTCTAACAAACTGATGTTTTCTCGCTCCCATAATCTTTTCCTACTGACTCTTAAATAATGGCTGGAGGATAAGGTTGTTTGCGACCTGTTTTATCTTCAGTTCTCAAGTAGCATGTCACTGAATGATCTTGTGAAGTAAATCTTCGGTATCTTTCTAGTCTTTAGTATCTCTCAAATATTAACCTGAGGGTTGCTTAATTACTGTTGTCTGCTTTTACTTTTAGATAATTTAGGGGAAAAAAAAGTGCTGTTCAAACTCAAACTGATCCCTTTTCAGCTTCAAGGTGCAAACAGACATTTTCTCCCTGCTCCTTCTATTGGTCTGTGGTGACACCGATTACCTTGCGGAAATGCACCCTCCCTGCGCTGGCGGTGAAGGCTGCCAGCCTGTGGCCAGGGCACGACCCTTTCCCAGCTCCACCTGGGCAGCGGGAGCGGCTGCGGGACTTGTTTCAAGGGCTGTCGCCCGAGCGGAGCCCAAGCGATGTGCGCAAGAGGAACATGTGATGGTTTATGTGGGTCATGTTTAAGCACACATTTACTGCAGCCTACCGTGGCAGCGAGGCATTTACTAGTCTCTGTGTAACCAGCTACTTGATTATTCTGTCCTTATTTTCACTTGTGAACAGATTTCAAGTCTACAATGGTTTCGATGCCTGCATCGCACCATGTGGCTGTTCAAAACCTAGGCTCCATCCATTCGGTGGGCTAGCAGGAAGAGATGTGGAGTACACAGCTTGCAGTCCTTTGATCCTTTTTCCAGTGGCTATAAACACCAGACTTTTCCCAAGTTTTCTATTTTCGTTCTGTATTTTTATAATTGATTATATCTTTCACCACTCGAAATCGTGCCTCATTGTCAGTCCCGGTGTGAACCCCATCCCTCTCTGGCGTGGTGGGAACGTGCAGGATTTCTGCTGGGTGCCTTGATAGTCTTAAATTTAGGGGGCTTATGCAGAGCTATGCTCATATTAGAAGTTAAACTTCTTCTTGAGGGTCTGCAAGATCAGCAATGAGGATTTCAAGTTCTCGTGGCAGAAGCTGTGTCCGTTTGGCACCTACAGCCGTTCGAAGGGAGACTATCAAGTCTCAATGATGTAGTTAGTGTTAAAACATCCGCCTTTCCACAACAGCTGGTGACCTTCCATGGCCCAGCTGAACTTGTAGCTAAAGAATCACATATGAATTTGCATTTTCAGAGGGAAGTTTATTTTCCCGTGGAGTCTGAACGCACTTTCTTAGCGACAGCAGCCTATCTGTGTGACACTGCCTTGGCTGCCTGAAGCACTGTTGACTTTCATCGAACGTCCACATTCATGTTGTGACTGTTGAAAAGTTAACAGAGAAGCTGCTCGATGTTTTCCAAGTAGCTGTTTTGAATTCGCTGCTAAATAATGAGCAGAGGTCTGCTGTGCTGCCATTTTTGGTGAGGTTTCTAATGGCCTATTTTTGTGCTATGATGAATTTTAATAATTGCTGTAAGTATGCCATTAGTCAAAACGAAGCAGAAAGAAACCCAATTATTGAACTAGACTGCTGTGACTGGAATCTATAGCTGATATATTAAAGCCCAACTGTCATGCTTAATAATTGACTCAACCCGCTGGCAATTCTGGAAAAGAAAATGAACATTAATAATGAGTTAACTGATCATTATTTCTTTTTCCCTATACCATTAGAACAATATCCTGAAGTATATCAGTTAAACAACACAATAATTTTACATCTTATACACTCTCTGCTTTCACCTGTACTTTTCTACCTCCTGCTTTCCCAACGCCACTTTTATGTAATTACTGCTTTTTTCAAAGTCTCCATTTGCTGCTCCGGTCTGCGTAAGTATTGAGGGAGCTGTTACAGGATGCAAATATTATTTAAAATGTCAATGTTTCCACCTGAACCAAAGAGGAGTGATCCACATTCAGACAGACACGTGCCTACTTGAGAGCACTTTCTGTGCATTCAGTCTTCTAATTCCCTAGACCGCTTTAGCAAAAAGATGGTGATAGCAGAAAGAAACACCCAAATGAAGTGATCAGTGTACTACAACATACGAGCATCTCTCTTATTAAGCTCCCAGTGGTGGCTGTCTCTCTGTCAAGTCTGAAGTGATTGCTGGTGGAGCAATCACAGTGATTAGCTCCTACAGCTCACGCAAACTCCTCTCTGCTCAAGGGCCCCGCGTGTCTTGCGGCTGGAAGAGGAGCAGCTTTTCTGCTCTTCTGACATTGCAGCTCATGGCCCAGCTTGTCTTAAACTGAAATCAGATCCGCGGTCAGTGCCCTGCGCTGTGAGTGTATGGGCACAGCTCAGGCGTCTGCCTGTGCTGCCAGCAGTCCCTGCCAGGCCAGGGCAGAGCAGGCATCCAGGTGTGGTCAAATCCTAACTCAGCACAGCTCACCAACCTCCTGAAGCCGGAATCTTGACTCTTCTCTGCTGCAGAATAAACTGGCTCCAGAGGTTTAGCTGTGCTCCTCTTTCAACGGGCTGCGCGGCAGGCAAGGGCAGCAGCCAGCTTTCTGCTCGGGAAGGCACCTACCCACACTGAAAGGTGCACTGATGTCGCCTGGAAAACCCCACCTTTGGCAGAGTGGCTCTGTGACCATGATTTTCCCAAATTATTTTAGAAACAAACTTGCTTTTTTTTAGCGAGAAATGTTCTTGCAGGGAGGATGGATAGACTTTGGTTTAACGTTGCCCTCAGTCGCATGTTGGAGCTACCTCAAGGGAGTCATTTTAATTTGGATCTTACCTCCTGCATCTCGGCGAGCTCTGCCAACCTCATCTTGCAGTCCTTGCAAAAATCACCATTTTGGCTCTGAACTTGCTAATATTTGCAAGGGAGTCTGAGAAACAGTAGAAACATTGCACAAATTCAGATTGGTATCTGAAGTTATCGCGAAGATGACGATTCCCTAGTCTGTGCCCAGCGAGAGGAAAGCTGAATGCAGATGGCAGAGGAGAGCTGCCCTCTGAATTATTGAGAGGTCTTCGGTGCCCACCAGAGACCTCAGGATAAGCTAGATCCTTTTGCACATTTACCTTTTTTGTTTGATTTCAGTTTTTATTTGAGGAGGAAACTGAACTCTCCAAACAGAAACCTGGACTTAATGACGTCAATAAGAGCTTATCAAATACAGGGTAGTGCCCACAGCTGATTACTTGTCCCCAGTGGGCTGGATGGATTGATTTCTTCTGCTTTTGCTACTCATGATTAGAGGCTGAATTTACAGATACAGCTGCGTTTGAGGGATGGCTCAACTTCAAAACCACATTTGTTTTTCGCATCCTGCAAAAAGGCGGTGTGTGCTTGGGCAAGAGCGTTTGCTGTCCACTATTTGTCTTTGCTATTTCTTCATCTTCGGTCCCCTGCTCGGCTCCAGCCCGTACCGACAGCGGGCACGCTGCACCCTCAGGTGAGAAAGCAGAGGCCCGGAGAGGTGAAGCCAATTCTTCAGGATCAGATAACAAACAGCAGGATGGAGAGCTCAGCCCTGTTTGGGGGACCCCTCCCAGCCCCCTCACGTGGGTTCGTGGAGGAGCCCCGCTGCGGGGCTGCCGTGGCCAGCGTGTCCCTGTGCCCCTGGCCCTCGCCCCCTGCCCTTCCCCAGGACTTCCCCGAGGGGGGTGCAGTCCCACAGCAGGGCTTAAAGCACAGGTTGGGGTCTCTGCCTCTTCCTCCCCTGTACTTGCAGTTCATCTTCTAGACTATCACTAACTTCTCTGGGCTAATTTGCCAGGCTCCTCTCGCAGGCTCAGATGGCAGAGCCCAGCATGGTTCAGAGAGTGGATAAAGCTAATCTGAAGTCTTTGCAGGATGGAGGCTTCTACTTTTTTTGCCTTTTTTCTGAGATGATTTTACCTTGAAGTGGTTCAAGGAAGAGTTTTAACGTAAGTGGTTCTTGAAAGGGTTACTTAAAGAGGGATGTGTAGACAGACCAGATAAAAAGGACTTTACCAGTACATTTGTAAGTTATAAAAGTAAATCAAAGTGCAATTATAGAATATTGTTTAAAAAAAGAAGAGGGCAATAAGCAGAAAAACAACCCTCAAAGTGGAAAAACTCAGTTATAATCCATGCAAGGGAAATATTGGGAAATGGCTTCTAGTGCTTACTTCTAGTCTCAGCTCTGAGAAGCCCCAAGCCATAGTAACCAGCTTCCACTAGAGCTATCACAAACCAGCCGCATCACTGCATCGCTCCAAGTGCCGAGGGGCTGGTGCCTGGTCCTTCACCCTGCACGCATTCATGCACATGGGTAGAAACAAACGTGAGTGAATTGTCTCCTTGTGGCACTAATGATAGAAGTACAATTCCGTATGTGCAATATTATTTTTTTCAGATCTGGACCTACATTTTAAGACGTGTACATATTTTATTTTTGTATTCCTGATTTGAATTTTGCTTTCCATGGTGTTTTCTGCGACTTGCTGCTGCTGCAGTCCTTGTTCAAACAGATAATTTTGAGTCTGGTGCATTTAAGGGTGTAGGGATGGGACTCGTAAATAGATTTTTCTGTATGGCAGCGCTATCATCCTAAATGTTTATTGAAAAAAATCTTATGCTGTGCATTAAAAATACAAGGATTTCAAAGGGTTTAGCAAATCATGTCCTTTAATACATATAAAAACGGAAAATGATCCTAGATCACATGTTGCTAGTCTATCCAAAATGTTTATAGAAGATTTGATCTGGTTTATATACATTCTTGTATTGCAGTGCCTGTGGAAAACCCATGGAAAAGCATTTGTTTTTTGTAAGTGTGTCCATGTGGGATGTGCTGAGCCAAGCCACGCTGACGTGGGTCTGAGCGTGCCAAGTGAAGCGGGCTGGGGTGTGCCAGAGCGGCCGGTGGCACGGCCATGCGGTGCCATGCAGTAATCGGAGGGGCGGCGGGGACACAGGGCGGCACATCCTCCCCGCCATGGGCACAAACCTGCCGGTCCCAGGGAGCTCAGTTTTTATATTTTTATGGATTTAGCACTTCTCATGCTCAGTGATGGTGAAGTTACGTTTTGATCCGTCTCGTACCACACAAGGTCCTGAGCATCCTCTTCTGCCTTTTCCAGCTCTCCTTGAGGGTCTGGCTAAAGGAAAAAGGGATTTCTTGGAGGTAGCTGAGGAGCAAAACAATTTAACTTTGAGTCTAATCTGTCACTAGCATTTAGAGAGAGACAGTTGAAAAAGAAAGGTTTGATATGATCTTTTTTGCAGCTTGGGTCTTAATATTAACTATTTTGTGGACCGTTAGTTACCATCTTGCTACATATTCTGGCTGCTGAAATGGAAAGGTAATTCTGTAATTCTGTCTCTCCTTGGGGAGGATGTTATGGATCAGCCTGTGAAGATTGCTCTGATCCTGGAAATGGCTGTTGTGCCCTTGTGGTCCCATTGCAATCCCATCAGGATTCCCACCGTGGTCTGAATTCACTCCTGGTCTCACTGTCCTGCACGAAGCCACTGACAAGCTCAGATAGCAGGAGTGTTACAGAAAGCCCAGCCTGGCCTGCAAAACATGCCGGTACCGGGGATGTTGCATAGCCAGGAGGGAAAAGCTGAGCTTGCTCCGGGAGCCACAGCAGCCCCCGTTCTGCAGCAATCAGTGAGCGGGGGTAATTTAATCAAGTTTTTGAAGGGCGTTAAGCTCTAGCTCAGAGTTTCAGGTT
Source organism: Pygoscelis adeliae (assembly GCF_000699105.1). NCBI lineage: Eukaryota > Metazoa > Chordata > Aves > Sphenisciformes > Spheniscidae > Pygoscelis > Pygoscelis adeliae. The sequence continues at coordinate 40,456 of NW_008825608.1, forward strand.
CTTCAAGGAAATCTCGCTCCCTGTGAGATTGCCCCAGAGGTCAGCTTCTCGTTAGCACAAGAGCAACAGGAAAACGACTTCCTGCGCTCACCTTTTGTGCCTGCAATAAATTAAGTGATGAAATACCAGAAAAGCACTTACGAAAGAAGTTGTCCTGCAACTTGAGAGAGAAACAATGAAAGAAATCCCTGGACTTATGAATTGGTTGTAGGGCTAAGGGAGGAGGGAGGGCTGCTTTTGGATGTGGAAGAGACAGCAAGGTATCTTTAGAATGAACAGGAATAAATGTTACTTGCATATAAAACTTTCTTTAAAACTGAAGTTAGTTATATTAATATTCCTACAGGTTTGGAGCAAGTAAATGACTCACTGCATTGGAGGATATTTACTCACTAAGTTTCTTTAGATAAATCCCCCTGATGCCTACATTATCTGACACTTTTTATTTTTCTATATTTAACAGGAACCAAAGCACAAGTCTCTGAACCACTGCCAAGGAGATGATTATTCATTAACTCTGGGTAAGGAAAAATGGGCTTAGCAACATCTAAGATCTCTGGGGGGAGTCTCTACATTAATTTCCTGTCAAATTCCTGTTGGTATTCTGTGTAAGCATTACTCCAAATTAATAATGCAAAACAACTAGAAAGTAGCAGAAACCCCAAGGACAACGTTGCAACTTTTAGCCAGAATGGGTTTAATTGATATTGTTTGATGCACCCATTGCTCCTGAAATCTGCTGAGCTATTTCTGGTGTGGGTACCTGAATAATTACTTCACTGTGCACTTTATATAGAAAATATAGCTAAAGGACATTTTATCTCTCAATTAGAATTGGTGGAATAATAATTGCTAATAACGTGTTTGATTAATTTTCACCATCATTGTTGAACATATTTCTTATGAATAAATGCCTTTGTTAATAGATTGGTTTCATAGAATATAAATAAGTTATTTGGGATACTTCTCCCCATCAGTCACTGAATAAATTATTCTTGAATATTTCTATTCATTAAGGCAGCTGCGTTCCATTAAGAAAACGATATAAACCATAGTTCAGGGAAAGACTCTGTAATTTTTTAAAAACCCCCAGGGAATATTTCTCTCATATCAACGTTTTTATAGATATAATCTTTAACCTGGAAACGCTGTGCTCTGAGTGTAATTTGCGGAAATCACCAGGACTTTTGGGATAAACAAACTCGTGTGTTTGGAGCCCAGCTCTGCAGAGCCCCTGGGACATAGCTCGGGCGGTACGGAGGTGAGGGACGCTGACATTGGCTGGGGTTTGCATGGGCTTAGTGGTCTAAAATAAGCACTTGGCTCTATGGGGCCGTGTTTAAGTGCCTTCAAGTGCAGCAGAACTTGAGCACATCCTTTTCTGAGGGAAGATCGTGGGAACTTGGGCTATTCGGAAACGCGGGAGGGCCGGTGCTGCTGTCTCTGCCTGTCCCAGGGCTGGATTTCATCTGCCTCTTACATTGAAATTCCCAATAATAACTGTACAAATTAATGACTATTTGGCAATAAGGGTTGAAGGCAATTCCTCCTCATTACTTAAACCTTGGAAGAATGTCTCATACTAGCAGTAGTTTGACAGTACCCACCAAAGTACATAGACCCGTCATAACTTTTTCCCACAATTAAGCTGGTTCACATTTCAGCATTTGGCATAGTCTCCTATAAATTCTGCACCTAATCACTTAAGGAGCCAATATCATTTTGATTTTTAAACAGCAATAATTCCCTTTTCATTTCAAGGGTCTACTCCCTCATTTTTATTCCTGTGACTAATTGTTCATCCATATCTTGCTGATAAATGCCAGTTAGTGTGGTTGGTGGCAGGAATTAATGGAAACCATAAATTACTTCTTGTCTGTGGCGATCCTTCACTTTGCAATCCATCTGGTAGACGAAATTCCTCAGTGGTGCAGTGTGTCAAGGGATGAGAATGTCTTTGTTCTGGGTAGAGCTGCAGCACCATAACCACTTCAAAGGTAAAGAGTGAACGGGCCTTAAAGTGTTGGAGACTCACTGCTAGTGAGTGCTAGTGCATGCAGGGTGCAATGGTGATGTTAGGTGAGAAAGAAAAAGGCCAAATACCATTCGTAAAACAAGCCAAAACCACATGCCTCCAGTATAATCTAAATTCAGTTTAATTAGGTAACTTGGTTGGAGATGATTGAAAAGAAGTAATAGCCCAGTTAAAGAAGAAAACCTCTTGTCTTATGCTTAGGGCAGACCCTTAGTTAGCAGGAGTGGAGATGAGTCGAGCGTCACCCTTGAGGTGTTTTTCTGTATACATTAACTGTTTTGCCAGTGCTGGTCATTGCAGCAGTTCCCTGGCAGCTCTGAGTACCCCAGCATCCGAAACAACCCTTCTCGGCCTTCCAATAGTCAGGGCAAATGCTGCAACAACAGCAGCTCCCTGTAAAATATTTTTCTGCGGATACCTGCCGTTTCACTGGGAGCTGCTTGGAGTGAACCTTGCCTCCCAGGCTCTTTGTAAGTCTAATCAATAGCTACAGAAGATCTGGTTGCTGATATTTTTTTAATTTATTTTTTTTTTAGGTGGGTGATTGATCAGGCTCTAAATGAATTCCCATGTGCTCCCTTGCGAAAGCAGACCCGTGCTGCTGCCAGCACTGCTACAGCACATGCCATGTTCTTCAGCTACAGTAGGAAGGGGGTCGGTTGATCGTGCATGGTGCAGCTCCTGTATGACCTGGTGCAAGTGCAGGTCAGCCAGACGATCTGAAGGGCACAGATCTGTGGCTATGGGGAGGGGGGGAAGAAACAAAAAGAAGGAAAACAAAAAAAAGAAAGGCCAAACCCACTCTTGTCTAGTAAAGGCTGTCTTGGGATCTCTAACACCACTTGCGGCTGTATGGGATGTTAGCTGCATGAACTTCCAGCATTGTATCACAAAATTGAAGTAGAGGCCTTGAAGGCATTTCATGAACTACTAACTCAAAAGAAAGTACATAACTTTTTTTTTTAATCATCGAGATTTTTCTCTTACATCTTTCTCATTCCCTGGGTACAATATATTTAATATAAATCTTGACAAGAACATGGAATAGTGCCCAAAGGTGGTGGCTAGTGATGAAATACTATCCTGTGCTCTAGTAGATGCCTTTTTGTCCCCAACGATTTGTAGGTTAGGCTGGTACACATGTACATAATATGCTCTTACAAACTGTTGTGCTGTGTTTTTGGCACATGTAGTAACACTGGGTTTGCATTCATTTTTAATGTATTCTTTATGTAATTATGCTTTATATAGTATTTTGTTATTTCCAGTTTGGATTGCTTTAATCATTCAATGAACATACTGAGGAAATTCTATTTACAATGGTCTTAAAAATTTAGGGAGGTTTTGCTCTTTCTAATGGATCCTACTATAATATTACATATGAGACAAGAATTCTATCATTATGCCGATGTTACTAGTCAGTGACAAAATTAACGGGTATTTAAAAAATAGGTTATTTTGAGTCTGTGTCTCAGGAATATCAAATGACATTTCATAAACAGACAGCATTTCTAATTATGTGTTTATCCTGGGTCACTGCTTTTTCAAGACCTTTATTTGAATCGACAAAGCAGTGAAAAGAGCAGCCAATTACCCAGAAAAACCTGATAGTTATCTGTGCCAATCTGCTTACCTTGGTGAGGACACATTTACCGGGTGCTTTATGAGGGGCTCGGGATGTGCAATTATTAACTAAATTAGCTTTTTTTCTCAGGTTTTTATAAGTGAAAATAGGAGCGTTTCTCCCAAATTTACCAAATCAGAATCAAAACTTAAACTCCAATTGCTGGGAGAAGGGAAGCTCTGTTCAGTCAGCTTTGAAGGTGGTGTTCGCTGTGCAAAGAACTCGGTGATCCGGAGACAACTTGTGAATGAGGGAGAAAAAAAACAACCACCCAACCATCTATACTGTAATTATGTGAAATTACTTTGAGAAGTGGAAGATACTAAGAAAAAATATCTGCTGAATAAAAAGAAATCAATTAAAACAAAGGCCTTGAGCTGTACGGAGTGCAGTGAAACTGCATAACCCTCACTTTTTAAGGCCTGGGGAGGCTTACGAGGCACAGCTTCTGCTGTATCCAAACCATTTTGCATGCTGTGATTTCAATCTTGTGGAATAGGATGGGGGAAAAAGAAATCTCCTGCAAGATATTGTGGGTTGCACTGTCCTGAGGATTGCTTTGGTATCGATACCATGATACGGACCTTTTGAGCGTCGCTCCTGTCTCCCTCCTCTCCAGCAAGTGAGCGCATCACTTGTCTCGTGGACTCGGTGTAACCTTCGCTGCCGAGAAGAAATGGGGAGGGTGAATTCTAGACAGGTGCTGTTGGTCTCTTGCCATCCTCAGTTAATTTTGGGTAATGTCTAAAAGAGGACCTTGCTGACATGTTAATTCCATGATAACTCTTAGACAAGTTTCCCAGGCAACAAGGAAGTAGCTGTGCTGCTTTCCACTCTCACTAAAGACAAACCACATATTTAATGGATGACTAAAAAAGAACAAATATTTTAAATTTGTAAATACCAGCGAGAAGAAACTAATTATGTAAAGTAAAAAGGCAAATTAGCATGAAATTAAGGAAAGAGGAAATTTACATTTCGTATCAGAAACATATTCACAGACTGACATATTGGGCTGTGACTAAAACTGATCAGAAGTCAGCACTTTCACTCCTGGGGAGGCTGCAGAGCTCTTAATTCTGTTTTAGAGCAATTAGCAGAATTTTTTATATTTCTGTGTTGGCAGGAAAAAGCATTTAATTTTGAAAACTATGAAGGAAGATGTGGGTACCAGGATTGGGCTCCCATCGAAACACAGTCCCAATCCTTCTCAGTTGTGGGTTTCCTGTCCATCCTGTCCTGTCTGGTGCAAAACAGGGCTCAGAAGCGATGGGAGTTTGCAGCTGGTGATGCAGGAGGCTGCAGCAGCCTCAGGTCAGGAGCAGTCCATGACATACAGCTGCCCCAGAACTGAGTGACCTGGAAAGTCCCAGATGCAAATGTAGCTAACTAAAGCCAGCGTCCAAAATCCTGTCCCCCCAATGATAGCTGTGCTGTCATCACACGAACAGTCTCCTCTTGCTGTAAGTGAAAGATGGGTTTGACTGCCTTTCCTCACCGTGTCCGGTTACAACTGAGCGTGCAGCTCTCTCTTTGAGGCACGGTATTGTTTTTGACTGACCGCTAAGCGTTGCTTAAACGGTATCTTTAAAAATATAGTTATCTCAGATTTCAAGTAGATGATACGCTGGATTAGTTGTTGTTACATGCCAACATTTGATAGCTAGTATGGGAATTTGGAAGAGGAACTAGGGATATACTATCAGCCCCATTGTAGTGTTGGAGTAAATGGGCTCTTGATAATTTTGTCAAAGTGAATAAAAATGGGAGGAAAACTAGCTTGCCAAGAGGAATAGTTGGCAATTAATGAAAAATAGCTTTGCTCTTTGTAGACTTTACAGATGCAAGGATGGGACAAACATTTTTTTGGTCCTGATTCAGCAAGTTCATGAGGGTCACACAATTCACAGCACAAAGCATTGGCCTGACCTGCAGAGAGCGATCCACTGGAGAGCCACGAAGCCGCAGGAAAGCCTTTGATCTCTGCGTGCGCCTGCCAGTTGGCCACTGCTGTGTCAGAAATGCCTCTGTTGTTAGTGGGGAATGTGAATGTGATAAAGAAGAATTTCAGAGCGTGCTGTATGCAAAGCCTCAGCTTTCTCCTGACTCCAGAAACCTATGTGGCTCCAGAACCAGCTGTATGGTAAAACTTTTTCTGTAGCCACCTCATTCCCCGAGACATCATACTCCTCCATTTACCACATGAAGAAATAAGCAAAAACAAGCCCAAAGACCCTCAGTCAAGATGTATTAAATCTTTTGCAGCCACAAATCATATCTTCTGGCTGCTTGACCCATAAGGAGACACCCATAATTTATACAGCTGTGCTGGTGCCATAGGCTGCTTCAGCTGCCAGCAGTGACGGTGGTGGCCATGTCCTCCCGGTATTGCCCAGGATGGAGGCCAGCTTGCAAGAATGGCTGCCGCGCAATCAACCTGCAGCAAGAAAAATATGGGAAGGTGAGCGTGCCCAGGATTTGCAGGGAGACATAGGGCCAAATGCCTTGTGTGCCCAAAGCACATTGAGAAAGTGTTTGTTCTGATGAGTCAGTCATGCAGCGTTTCTCTAAGGAGCTGAGCAGCGAGAAAAGGTAGGTACAAAACGAAGCCCAAGAGGCTGCAGGACTAATGAGGTCCCACCACTCCACACAGGGCTGGAGCCTGAATGCAAGAAAAGGAGGTCAAGGGGACTGGCTCCCCGCTCTGGGTGCCTGTGGGCAGCTAACAAACAGGCCAGTGAGCTGGTGTGGATAAGCTTCATTCGTACCTCTGTCGAGGGCAGCTGAGAGAATAAGGTAAGGGCACAAAAGGAGGAGGAGAGAGTTTGTTTGGAGAAAATGAGGAACTGAACTCTCCTGGGGGACTGGAAGGGGTCCCGGAGCAGCACTTCTCAACTGAGTGTAGAAATGTTGGGGCGAGGAACACAGCCAGGTGTGTGCAGCCTTACAGTGCTGGGATGACATTGCAGGAGGCGGCTCTGGGAAGGAGATTATTGAACCAACTGCCACCAGCTTGTTCTTTGCCTTACAAAAAAAATCTCCTCCCTAGTTTGCTCCAAGCAGCAGCCTGATTTCTGAGGTCTTGGAGAGAGCCGGTTATTTGGAAATGGGAACTAGACCTGATAGCCCTGGACTTAATTGAAGCTGTGAGTATTCTGGTCAAATACAACTATTAATAAACACCTTTAATATGGAGGAATGAAAAATGTCTTTTTTTTAATTAGTATTATGAGTTGTTAATCTGTTTGCTAAACTGCCTTCAACTCTAAATTGGACTTTCAACTCTTTGTGACTGATTAGACCAAAGGATAGACCACTACTGCCTCTTGGGAAAACCCACTGGTATTTCCAGTAATGCTGAAAATATTCTTACAGTAATGTGGGTGAGAGGAGGATTGTGCCTTTGAATCTCACTCCCAGCAGGAGCTGCACAGCCTGGCAGGAGCAGGAGGGTCTCTGCACTGACACCGGGAGCAGATGTAGCGGGCTGCATGTGCTTAACTGCCCTGGTGAAATGGGGCACCTCTGGCTACTAATTATTGATGTACGTGGAGAGCAGTTCTGTAGCACAGTCATCCATGTCTCCATGGATATTGCTGCTTAACATGTCTCCCAAGAATTGCTCCTTGCCTCTAAGCAAAAGGTAAATGGGGCGAGTGTGTGTGTGATGTAAGAAATACTGCATCACATCTTTCCTATGCAGAGGTCTCTGGGCTGTGAAGCCAACAGGGTTTTTCTACCAGCAAAGACTATTCTTTTTTGCATAAGATGAGCATTAACCATGAAGGGAAAGAAACCCAACATTTTTGAAATCCCGTTCCAAGTTTACAGTGTGCTGAAATGTCTTTCCATTGCACAATAGCATGGCAAGCTGCTCTGGGATAAAGATGGAGCAACTTTTCGTTTAGCTCTCCAGGAGCAGAATAAACCACGTGTATTTTTCACACCGCATAAGGATTTATGGGAAATGTTGACACGGTCGTGTCTGTCTGTCAAGGTTACAACAGTAGCTTCAGCATTTTTTTTGCACACCTTTTAAAAATATAACTGTTTACTGATTTGTCATCTTTGTCTTACAACAAGGAAGGGGTAATTTTGTTTTGCGCTTCAGGGATCTATTCAAGTAATCTCATCTCCTTATTTATGGATATAACGAGATGTGATTTTCATACATATATACTCAAACTACAGCTACCAGCGTGTCCCTCATCTTACAGGAGCAATGCCACCAACTGATATACTGATTCAATATTTTAATGGGTTTTATAGTAATTTTCTTTCCATACTAGGTACAGAAAACGGAGTATACTTTCCTGTATACTTTATACAGCATTATAAAAAGGAACTTGTTGCTCTGGACATTAAATTCAGTTTGCAAAACAATGTTCCTACTGCCAACTGTACTGCCAAACAAAATATTTGCCTATTTACTGCTCTGACAGTTGGAATAGGGTAGGTGGTAGCAGTGCCGTAGCATTTACCTTTGCTAAATGGTAAGGTTTTGAAAGAGGATTATATATGTTAAATGCCTTTCAATCAGGTGGAGATAGACTGGAGGGTTGAGAAGAGTGGGCTGCGGCTCAGGGTAATAAATGTCCGAGAGACTTACTATGAGAACTTGGGTAGAAATAGAGAAAGCAAAAAACAAAAATTCAGATCAGCCAGTGACAGATAAAATCCCTGGGGAGTGGTGCAAAGACTGGAAAGTGAGATTGGGACCAAAGCAGGGAAATGAGAGAACCGAAGGAAGCCTCTCTTTTTGCTCTGTTAAAGCTTTTGCCTTTTATCCAGTCAGTTTAAATAACTGTGGAGAATCTAACAGTGATGCTGAAAATCCAATAATCACCTGAATTTTCACTAGAAATAGGTTTTGGTTTTCATTGTTGAAAAAAAGGTGTATTAAAAATTATTTAGGTTTATTTAAAGCACTGCCTGGTTTTTGAAGGTGCAACTTCAATGAAGGTACAATCTCAGTCAGTGCTGCTTGCCCTGCCCTTGCCCTGCCCTCTCCTCCCTCCCAACTGCTGAGCCCGAAGAGCTTCAGAGACAGAGCTCTGCATGGTTTTCATTAGGCAGAAGGGTTAAGCGAGTTTTTTCTACAGATCTTTATTGCTAGGGTATGACAAGGAAGGAATCCAGCTTGCCTTTCAGATCCCAGATTTGGTTTTGTAGTCTTAGCAATAAATTAAAAAAAAAAAAAAAAAGAAAAAAAAATCACCCTGTGAACTGTGCACACATTATCATTTCCCATGGATTTCCAGATCGTTATGAAACCCCACCAGGCCAGCTTCCCAATGCCAAACTGCAGAGTGGAATTGCACTGGAAAAAAGAGGTCACGAACAGGAGTTCAGAGCTGAACCGAAGAGCAGCACAAAGGGCCTCGGTGGTGTGGGCTGCGTGCGACCGGTCCTGTGAAACCGGGAGGCTGTGCAGCCCCATCTTTGTGTCTGCCACCACCGGCTCCGCTACTGGGCAGTGTCAGCTAGATCAGTTTTAAGTATTGCATGAAAAACTTCTTAGAAAATTGCTAATATTTTTGAAAAGGCCCAAATCTATCCATTCTTTTGAAAATATGCATACAAGTTCCTACAGACACTGCTGGTGTCCTCACCACAAAATTTAGCAACTGTCAGTAATGGTTGAGAAATACAACTGAACTGGAGTGTTCAGTTGTTGATCATCTGTGTGGTAACTCGCGCTAAGTAATGATTCTTTTTTCTGGTTACTTCAACAAAGCAAGCACATCAGACTCTTAAAGTCAAGTATCTGTTGCCATTCTTCTGGTAAGAAACTTCAGGCTTTATGGAAGTTGCATATATTGTAACATAACCACATTAACATCTTGGTGAGAGGTATTGCACAGCTGACAAACACTATTGAGTGAGGCAGACTAATGAATGTTATCTTAAAAAAAAAATCAACTAGCAGAAGCAAGACAAAACATGCAATTCATTAAGTAAACCCATATGATCTTCTGAGTTCCAAAAACTCTTCAACTCCAAAAAATGCCGATTAGGAGGAGGCTTTTAGTTAAAAGAAATCCTGTGGTTTGACAAGGCAGAAGAAAACAGGACTGTAGCTTCTCAGGCAGCGCAGGAGGAGCTGTGCTGCACAGTCAGCTGGTGCCTGTGGATACTGCTGCAGAAACGGTGTGAATATGCCTGCGTACAGCTTTCTGTCTGACTGCGTCGGGAAAGTTTCTTTGCAAATTCTAAGTTAATGCAAATAACTTGTTCAAGTGAGTTTCAGAAGCTGTACAGCCTCCAGCGAGTGAGTGCACGTGTTACAGATGCCTGTTCACGATTCCCTCCCCTGCGCCTTCAGTGAGCCTGGCAGGGACCGGAGCGGCCTCGGCTGCTTCGACTTCTAAAACCGCAGTCACTGCTTCCTCAGATGGTGACTAGTCACTTCCAATATTCTGTGGGTAGTTAGTGAAATTAGGTGTTTGGAAAAACTCGATAATATGAAAGTATACTGGAACATTTCTTGGATCAGACTACTGCATTACTCATGTGTCATTAAATCTCAAAATATTAAGGGAACATTTCTTAATATTGGGCCCTATTCCGTTAAAGAGATACAAAACAGCTTGCTTAGTTTAAACCATGATGCAAAATGCGCCACCAGCTGAGCAGATCCCCTGTGTAAGGGTAGGTAGGAAACCAAAGTGGGACTGTGGGTGTAGAAGAGACTTCTTGGGCTTAGACTGAGAGCTTTGGATTTTCTGTTATCCACTGTGGTGTGTACATGTTTTATTAGCCCAGAACTGCAATATCTCATTGTTACTGCTCACATTGCTTAACTCCTATGTAGGATTTTCTGTTGTCACAGCAGACCAACTTAATGCTCTATTCAGCATTCCTTGTATAACTAAAACCACTACTAACTTTGCCTGCAAGCCTCAGTTTGAAGAGAATGCAGCCTTAGTACTAACGGTGTTGGGACCACAGCTGCATTCATTAGCTCTGTTTTTTAGTTCCTGCCGTTCCAGCAAGATTCTCCTCTTTTCCAGGTTTAGAGCTGCCCTGGCATTTTCACTGCAGTCGTTACTGCCGTGCCAGAAGCGCAAACAGAATTTCAAGCGAGCCTTGTTTCCCCTTTTCTCTACGTTGGTACATAATGATGTTACCTACTGTTTTATTGCCCGCGTCCCAGCTCCTGTGAAACTGATAGTTGTGCATAACGCTTCATAACTGGAAAAAGTTTGGAGCGTGTCAGCAACCAACTGCTTTATTAAGTTATTTTTCTGGACGGGTGATGTTATCCCCTGCCTTTTAAGGTCGTCTATTAAGATGGAGCATGGAATTGGTAGATTGCAGAAGAACAGACCCCAGACAGCGGCTGGTCTGAGCTCAGCATGGGTTCACACTGCCTCATGCTTCCTCCCACAGTCCCTGAAGACCTGTGCGTGCGGTGGAGGAGGTGGCACACCATGCCCAACAGTTCCATCAGTTGGCCCTTTTGATTCAGTCCAAGCTGGTGGGAATAGCTGACCAGAGACTGCTTCTGCCTTTTTGTTACTTTCCAAACCCTCCATCCTGTTGCTCCGGAGCTCTCAACCTCCACTGGGTGACCTGGCTGTCAGGGAGACTTCTTTGGTGATAAGCTGGCTTACCGCAGCTAGCTCATTCTCTAAGATTTCTATGTAAGAATAGTGTAATGCTTCATGGCTTTCTCCATTAATGACCCCTTATTAGATGGTTTGTAGGTAGACACCTTTTAAGTTGCAGCCCAAGATGGACATGGAAGGCTACAAAAAGGGCAAGGGCCATGTATCCAACTAGCAGAAATGGGATAAAGACGAATAATGCAATGCCCAGGATGCTGGGAGGAGGTCTGCAGTATGTGTGTGGCTTGCCAGATGCTGCCTGTCTTCCCGCTGGGCCCATGCGAAGAGTGGAGCCCTTCTGCCTTTGGGATCCGCTTAGGATGTAACCACTGATTTATGCAAAACCAAACATCCCTGTAAAGAAATGCTCAGAATTCTGCATTATATTCCTGAGCTAAATAGAAATTGGTCTCTGAGCATCCCCCTAGTTTCCATGGGACTGCTCAGCAGGGGTCAGACGCAAACTCCAGCTAACTTGAACTCCCCGAGCTCTGATGGGGCCTCTGGTTTGGAAGATGCACAAGCAGGAGGGAGCAAGGAGTAGGACAGGTTGGATAAGCCATGTAATCCCTGGGCCCCGGGGACATTCCTTCTGCAGCAGAGTGAATTTCGCTGTAAAAATTTATCAGCTTCACTTGCTCTTGCATACAGAAGAGTGTATCTTGGAGAGTGGTTTTTTTTTTTTCCTTTTTCTATTTTAGTGGAATTGTTTTAGATGTTCCTGCTGGCTATAGACAGAAATTTGAAAGGAAACAATATATCTGCTTTTGGAAGCTGATAGTTCTTTGTCATGGAACTGATTTCCTGAAACAAAAACAATTTTCTATTTAATCTTTCTGATGTGTTATTTCTCTTTCTATATTATGCAAAGTAGTTCTTTACAGAAATTATGCTCTTGTGTATCATGTAAAAGGTAGACTTTAAATAAGAAGATATTTTTGGCAGGCTACAAGATGGAATTTGATAAGGTGAGCTCTGGGGAGTTACTGTTTTGGGAAGCACAATGAGGGCAGGTGAGCCCAGCCGCCTGTCTTTTCAGCGCCCCTGCTACAAAGCCCCAATGGCAGGGGGTTTATAGGAGCTTTGAAACAAGCCCTCCATCACTACAACCTACTTCACATTTAAAACTTGTCAGCATCGATGGAACAACAGAAAGATAAAGTGAGAGACTTCTGTGTGAAATTTGAAGGGGGGGAAGGCTGTTCAACACCACCTGATAAGCTGGGAAATTAAATTGCTATATTTTCAACAATTTTCTCGTCTCTGGCATGTCAGGTGGGTGTTAAAGCTTTCAAGTTGTTACCACCACAGGGACTCGCTATGAAGAACAGCAAAGTCTAAGCGCGACACCAACCGCAGCCGGGCATCAAGCAGCTGTGAGGGACAGCGGGCACCAAGCGGTGCAGGATTGCTGCTGGAAGGGAGCCTGTGATCCTGCAACAGTCAGTCATCGCCCGTGGTGGAAGAAAGGTGAAAAGAGAAATACAAATAGCAAAGGAAGCAGTAACATAAACATTTTACAAGGGAGGTCAAAACCATTTTATTATTTTTATCAGTTGGATTGGAGTGAAAAATGAGATATGCTGGGAGTGTTTTTGCAAATATCTAGCAGGTCTGTGGTTATGAACTGCTAGGCTCGATGCAACGCTAACGCTTGGTAAGAGGTGAATTACCCACGTATTTCCTAGACATGTGAGCTCAGCTTGGAGTGTTAAATGGCTGTTCTAGTATTTCCTTAGCAAAGGCAGCTACTTCGTTTTTCTCAGTAGCTTTTCCAAGCAGCACTCCTTCCTTTCCCACCTTCTCTCTGAGGGGCTCAGAGGCTGTTGAACATACCCGAGCGCACAGTTTTTTCTGTGTCCCAGGAGTTCGCTTAGTCATTTAATGATTTTATATATATCTATCTCTTTTCTTTCAGGGAAAAGAAAAGGTAAAAGATCTGCTATTCTGACATTATTCAAGTTAAAGGCATGCTCCTGTTGAACTCACCCAGGGGATTAGGTAACCTGCAGAGATTTCTAAGGAAAACTGTCATGGAGCTGAAACTGAAGCTAGAGGTGGCCATCGGACCTACATAATAACTGCCCTGTCTCTGTGCTGGAGGTTGTCCTGGGCTCCAGGGAGGCATCTATAGCACCCCAGTGTCACCCGGGGCAGTGACAGGCCCACATAATGCCTGTGTTAAGCTGGGGACATCCAGTACCTATGGAGGTTGCTTCTCCTCTCTGGCATTTCGCCTGGTCACTCAAGCAGGACATGTACTCTCACTGTTTGGTTGCAGGAAGAATATTCTTACTTGGTTTCTATGCGGCAGCATTGGCCCCAAGACAGCCTGCTGAGAACATGAATGCCTGGAGGCTACGAGTCCTAAGTCAGCTTCAGGAAACACTTCCAGCCATCCTTGATGGCCTTCCCTCTCCAAAGCCTCTGCTTAGCAGAAAGGTACCACATCTTACCTGAAAAGAGGAAAACCAAGATGATCATCACCTAGTTTTCTTGGGTCCAGGATCGATGAGTTACCAATCAGGTTAGCCATGATGCGGACAATTTTGAACATAAATGTAGTTCACCTAACCCCCCCACTGCACTTAAAAGTTAAAAAGTGCCAGCAAGGATGAAGAATAAATAAGCTCACCATTAAGCTAATGAGACCCATATGCTTGTGCAGTCAAATAAAAGTGAGCTAAATGTATTGAAGAGCCAAAAAGCAGATGAATGAACCACAACAGACATCCTGAAACCATGTTTAAAATGCAAATATTGATATTTCTCACACTTTTTTCCCTTATGTAAATCACATCTAAATAAGGCATCTGGTAGAAGAGAACGTGTTTTTGCCTTTGAGCTCATACTCGAATGAATGAAGCAAACCCAACTTGAGAGCATACCTACAGGCTGCTACAATTACTGCAGACTGCAGACAGTTGGGGAGTCACAAACAAGACTTGCCATCGTGATGGAAGCTGAGCCTGAAAGTAATTTATATCCAAATCTGCACAAATTCATCTGAGAATTTTTTTCCTAAAAATACAAGCCACACAATTTTCTCCTGGGATGAAACTGCAAATGTCGGGAATCCAGAAATAGTTGCAGCCAGAAAGCACTTTAATACCAGAGAAATTATCCTCTTCTGTTTTGTTTCCATTTACTTATAAGAAGAAAAAAAACAAGAGAGAAACAAACCGCCAGCTTTTATGAGCTTGATATTACTTTATCAGGAAAGGTATATCTCAGGGAAGAATTTTCCTTCCTTTGCTAAAGGTTTGGAATACTTGTTGCTATACACTTGCTCTTCTAGCTGCTGCTGTCACCGACATCTATTGCTTTGCAGGTCTGACAGATCAGCCCATCTTTCTCCACCAGTGATGCTATTTAATTGGGCAAATTATGTCTTACAAATACTGCTGGCAGAGGGCTATGAGTTTCAGGCTACCCTCCAGGGAAAACGTGCCAAAATTCCTCTCCTTCCCTTTGAAGGTGCCACCTTGAATTGATGGACCTACCAACTTAAATTGTGTGGGATGGACCAGCCCTCCTGCCTGCTAAGACACTAGGATGGAGCTTGCTGTTATGCTGAGTGTGGTTATTATAGCATACGCTCCTGGGTGTTGATGTTTATGATTAAGAGCAAAGTGACTGAATTGTGAATTTGGGGCCAATTCAAAAGGAGATCAGGGAAGAAGCTTTATGTGATGGTGGCTGCTTGGGCTGAGAAAGAGGGTTCTTGGTCAATGCTATATTTGCATGCTCGTGTAACGGATGCCATCTTCCTCAGTGATACCAGGGATTGCACTGGGAACTAGCATGAGCCTAGCATCAGATAGTCATCTTGTGATACCCTTTATGTATCGTGACGTATATGTAATATACCAGGCATATATCACATGCCTGGGTCATAGGGGCAAGTGTCTGATACTAAATAATGTGTGGCTCAATGGTCAGTCAGATGTGTTTTCTTATCTGCTTTCTTTTCATATTTTTGCCTTTTGCTGATATTCTTATTTTTCTGACCTCCCTTTCAAGGAGCAGAAAGAAGAAATACACCCTTTTCCTTGGCTTCCTTTTGGACTATCTTCCTGAAAGCCAAAAAGCTGTGAATATTCATCACATTCAGTTTAATTCATAGTGTCCTCTCAGATGGAAGGCTTAAATAGCCAGCAGGTACTGACATACCATCAGAAATGGACGCTTTACCAGTCCAAGCTGTGTGTACCCAACTGATGCACAGCAGCAAAAGATGTAAATGTCTGGAAAAGACACTTACGGGTGTTAACCAAGCATAGATTTTCACAAAGCACGGTTTCAAACTCGTAGCTGGAAGTTTATAGTGTTTCTCTCTGCACCTTGAAGTGGGAAGGTAGAGCTTAAAAGCTATGAAATAATGAGAACACAGCCCAGAATGGAGCAAGTGAGTGCAGATGTACTAGAGCTATGCTAGTTAACACCAGCTGAGGATTTGGCTTTCAGCTTCTATGTATCATCTGATTACACAAGTTTGTTGTTGTTGTTGTTGTGGATTTTTTTTTTTTTTTTAATCTCCAGGTCTGCTGTTACGGGATTTGACTGCATTGCAACATCTCCAGCTAGAAGCCTGTCAAAGAGCCTGCTGACAGAGGTTTTCTCGTGGTCCATATTACATCTATAACATCACTGAACTATAACCTAGCATTTGCAATTAGAGAGGGTGCCCTGAGTGTAATGCAAGCGTTGAGGATCTGACACTTCTCCTCCAGCTGAAGCATGGCCCTATCATGTGCTGGCATCAGCTGCCAGACTATTACAAGCCACTAATGACAATTTCCTTCCCTCGTATCATATTGTAAATGCATTAATAGATCACAACTGTAGCTCATATCTCGCTTAGCAGATGAAAGGAAATCATTCTCCTCCAGATTAACTGAATTAAAATGGGAGTGCCATTCCTGATTCACCAGGACTAAAGCAAAGGCTTAGTTTATGATTCAACATTGAGGAGAATAGCTGTATTTTCCTCTTTCTTCTCAGTAACCAAAAAGGTTCAGTTTGGGAGATCATATTAACCACACTCATGAGGTGCACCATATGTTTTAGTCTTTTGTAATTACTGTAACCTTTACAATCTCAGATAAATGTCATACTTAGTGCTTTGTTTTGCAATTAAATCTCTCCTTTGGGGAGATTTTAAAATCTTTTTCTCTCGTCATCTGTGAAGTGTAAAGGAGAACTGCAAATTTACATTACTATGGGCAAACAACAGTTTCGTTTGGAAAACAAACTTTAAACTATTATATCAAGATGCTTTTTATTAAATGCTGTGTTGATGCCACATAACAACAACATAGGAGATAAAAGACATTTTATCTCCCTCTTCAGCAGTGCCTTGCATAAGCCAAAGCGTCAGTTTATTATTTGAAGATCAAGGTCTACACAAAATAAAGACAGTATCAGCTCAGGTCTCCACACGTTTTTAATTCCTCAGTTTTAAGGGCTAAGCATGAATTTACATCTTGAGCAGACTTTTGGTAACTGCTGAAGAACTCGAATCTATTCACAGCTCTCTCCCACTGCTCAAACCCACACATACTTTCCGCAAAGTACTTTGCACACAGATATGTCTCATTAAAAAAAAAAAAAAATTCTTAAATAACAGCAAGCTTAAATTTAGCCCTTCTGAACTGCATGTGGAGACTGTTAAAGTTCTGCTGGAAAACTTCTAAATGTGAGCCAATGCCTGGGTGCAGGGATGGAAACGTGACTTTCTCTGCCATAGGGTTTGGCTCCGGAGGATCTCCGAGCTGTTCCCAAGCACTGATTAAACATCACAGCTCCCCTGTTAGATAAATAAGGGATTAACCACACCTAACGCGCACCACCTCGGGGCGAAATTCCACAGCAGCGTGACTAAAGGCGAGCCAGAGCTGCCCACGACGGGGGGTGCAGGCTAGTGGGGTGCTGGCCATCGGGTTGGTTTCATCTGAAAGGATGGAGCTGCAGCTACTCTCGTCACAAGTGTCATGAGGTTTTCTGTCTTTATGGCAATAATTTCCAGCTATCTTGTTTTATGCTGCTTTATGTAGATAATGCTTATAGAGGGAAATCTTCATTATATTTTCCTATTTCTAGGTGACTGGTGCTTCCTGTGTGTTACAGAAGCTATTAGCATTGCACTCTCGGGGTAAATGAATTTAATTTATTGCTGATTGAAATAGAGGTGGTCAGGAACAAAAAAAAACTAAACCACCTTCCTCCTCCTCATCTCTCCTGGGTGTCACAGGGCTGTTTCTAGCACTGTTTTCCTCATGGCCGTGTGGCATTTTAACCTTTCTTAACTACCTCTCCCCAGAGGCGCGGCCAGCCTCCCTGAGGGGCTGAGGTGGGGCCGCTGCTGAGGTGGCCGGAACCGGCCGTGTCCAGCACAGGGCAGCCCCAGCCTCTCCTCACAGAGGCCCCTGGAGCCCCCCAGCCTTGCCACAGACACCCAGTACAAGGAGAAACAAGGAAAAGGTGGGTTTTTTTGTGTGGAAACCATAAGAAGTGAAAGCCACTGTGCTTGCTCCAAAGGTGTTTCAAAAGCAGAGAGCAATGGTGAGTGCCAGGAGGCGGGAAGGACTGCTGCAGCTCCCCTGCCCCTCACGCTGCAGCAGAGGTATGCTCTCCCCGCTTCTGTTTCTGTTCTTTCATACAGCAGGAGTTGCAAGTGCAACTTGTTCATCTTGGGAGGCTGTTCCCCTGCTTGTCCCTTTTTCCCCAGTCTGAAACTCTCCCCTGTGGTCAGAGGCTCACCGGCTTCTGGCAGACGCTCCTCCTCAGGTGGCCATAAGCTGTACTCCTGCATTTTCCCTTCGTTAATTAGTTCCCCTCTCTCTTACCCCAAACCAAGGCATGTCTCAGTGGGCACCCCTGCTCCCGCAGGTTTGCCACCTGCGCAAGTGGGACTGCAACAAGGAGCCCAGTCCCCGTTTGGCCACACACAGAGGTGCTGGGGAAGGCAAGGCACTCCTGCAAGAGGAGCCCTGTGTCCCCAGGGGTTCACCTGCTTGCTGTGCCAGATGGGGCCTTTGGCAGGTGCACCAGGCCACCTCTCCTGATCCTAATGCCTGGCTTATGTTTAAATTTGGGAAAAATTGGATCCTCCTTCCTTCTTTGGTGGCAGAGGTTTGCACAGGCTCCAGGTGTGGACTGCAGATTTTTCCCTCTCCCCCTCCCCTGTACAGCATGGCCCAGCTGTAACTATTTCAGGAAAGCCCAGAAGGTGAGCAGGTAACACAGGTAAGTGGGGCCTTTCTGATGAGCAGCTACCACAGTGCCTTGGCAATCTCAGTTTACAGATCTCATCTTAACAAAACAAAAACCCCACAACCTTCCCTCTGTGACACTGTCTTTTCCCTGCAAAGGCTCATCATGGCCTACACTAGAGACCCGTCGGAGTGGGATCTGTGGGCAGCTGGGGATCTGCCCATCGCTGCCTGGAAACTTCTTCAAAGCAATGCTTCCCCAGAAAATGTAATGTGTTGAGAAAATAGACCAGGCTGCTGCAGGTCAGACCCTCACTGTAAAGGGTTTTTTTTTTCCTATTTATTTACTTTTTCTTTCTGATGGTTATAAAAC
The DNA here is from genome assembly GCF_000699105.1 of Pygoscelis adeliae. Taxonomy (NCBI): domain Eukaryota; kingdom Metazoa; phylum Chordata; class Aves; order Sphenisciformes; family Spheniscidae; genus Pygoscelis; species Pygoscelis adeliae. The sequence continues at coordinate 59,312 of NW_008825608.1, forward strand.
TAACAGGCCACATTTTTCATTCTCTCTGGCATTGTTAAGGAGAAACAGGGATATCCCTAAACAGTTTACATCTGTGTTCTGAATCTTGAAGAAAACACCCAGCCAAATTTCAGGAGAGAAACTGGAGACAGCTGTGAAAGGGGCGTTGCTGCTGTCTGTTTTATAGGGTCATCTATTCCCTTCAGTAGTAACAGGAGAACCATGTCCAAGGCAATCATGAGTTGACCTTTGAGTATGAACTAATCAGAGCCGCATAGTATTACAGCCTTGTTGCTTTCCTACACAGCAGCATCCATAAATTCAGCAAAGAAGTATGTGCTGTAAAAGGGATGCCTATTGCATGGATCTAGCTCCGAAGCTGCAGCTTCAGCTATGGTGGAAAAAAAGAAAAGGAAACATCTCAGTTGGATTTTCCAGAGCAGGTAACATTGGATCTACTTTTCAACTTTGAACTGAGATGATTTTGTGTGAACTAGATACATTTGTGCAGGATGACATCTCCAAATAGTTCCTGTGGGGCTCATGAGATGGTTTTACTAAGAACTTGGCTAGCTGTGTTGTCTGCGCTGCCCAACAACAGGGATGTTTTGCCTCACTAGATGATAACTTTCACTGTTGTTAGAGATCCATCACGGTAGAAGTCAGTACTAACCAGCTCACATGGCCTTCAGCTTTCCAAGATTTAATCATCAGGTCTCTGGGCCGATTCAAGTTTTTATTAGCTCCACACCTTATCCAATTTGGGAAGCCTCTAATATGAGGCCTTGTTCCTGGCTGGAGGAGAGATATGGTCTGCCAGCACTCAGCGACAGTCACCCATTTCCCCACAGCAGTCAAAACACAATTTTACTTGTTTCTTTGGATCATTTGCATTTTAAAACAAGCAAGGAAATCAGCAATGACAATTGCATACTAAATAACAGTACTTTAGTTTCTAATCCACTTGGTTTATTTTAACATAATGCTAGTTTTCTGTGGAAAAGGTGCTGAAAGCCCGAGGCTGATGCTTTTACTAGAGAATGGGGAAAAAAAATTGAAAATGAGTATTCTGGTGGTGGCTGCTACTGCCTGGTGGGATCAAGAGACAGATTTAGTGGTAAAACCAGCAGCCTGTGCCACGTCCGTCCTGCTGTTGGTGTGTTACTGGACGGCAGAGCCAGGCAGTGTGGCACAGCTCCGTCAGCCTCGTGGCTGGATCCACACCTGGACTAGGGCAGCTTCTCAGATGCTTTAATGATAATGGCTTGTAATAGCTACTGAAAGGTATCATGGCAAGGAATTGCCCGTCATGCTCCTTCGGGATAGCAGGCAATGTCAAACAGCAACTTATGTACAAGGTAACTTTATGACAATTGAGGAAATAGCCATTTGGGTGGTTTATTTATATTGTAGGTATTTTTTGCGAACGCAGGATGTTAATAGGGCTCAGACCCTGCATTCTTGGCCTCAACGCAAATATTTTTATTTGAGCCATCCACCAGAGGAAAACAATGATCTGTGTCAAGTAATTATAAGGGTTTACATACTTCTTTGTCAAAGGGGACCATGCTGTACCTCCCAAATACACAGGTTATTGCCAATGACCTGCACTCATTGGCAGAAGGTCTCTGCCTGCGTGGGCTGAGCCGGAAACCTCTCATCAGCAGTGGCGGTCTCTGCCTTAGTCTCATGTGTCACCGTGGCTGGGGTTACACCAGGCTCCTCACAAAAATTCAGGTGCTGGTTAGAACAGGCTCCTGTGTGCGAGTCGTGTGAGGACTGAGCAACACCCGGTATCTGGAGCAGATGAGACAAAGCAACAGCCTCAGTTAACAAGGTGATGTAAAGTGCTGCTGGGATTTGAGATAGCACTGGAGAGTGGAGAACTGTGAAAGGCTTAAACAGTGTTTCCCTCTGCATTTGTAAGCACTAGTGATGAGATAGAGGTAGTCTTATTTATGATTCTAGCTGGTTTTGAAGGGCTATATGTTTCTGGCAATTTTCTGGTAACTCAGGGAGTGGGCAAAGGCAGTGGGCAACTCCAGATAGCAAAGCAGAAACTTGGGAAATGGTACTTCCCATGCAGTGAAACACAGAAATATCAGATGGAAATCATACCTTGTTTCAGAGATGAAGACGCAATCTTCCCATTTTGGGTTGGTAATGGAGTGTGTTATGGGGATGATGAACTTGAGAGTGGAATCTAGATGGGATTATTCAGGCCCAGAATTAAACATTGACAAAATTAATTTATAGTTTGGAAAGGAAAGAAGGGGATCCTGCATAGGCTGGTGTGTGTAAAAAAGCATACAGAGAACTAATGTTGTGGCCATGGGAGTGAATCCCAGATTTTACAAGAGCAGAAATGTGAGTGCACAAGAACCTGCCTGCAGGGCTGCCTGTGCTGTGGTGAACACACATACACAATTTTGGGGGAGTTCTGTGGCGCGAGCAGTGTGGACAAGGGCATAGATGCTGACTCCAGCAGCAGCAGCTCCTTCTGATAGCTACAAGACACTGCAGCAGGAGATGGATATGGACTCATCTTGGAAGCAAATGGAAGAACTATTAATTTTAAGGTGGCCATACAAATATGAGCCACCACACTGCTGGGAGCAGAAATATTTCCACAAAGGGAAAAGCTCCTGGCAGTAGAAGATAAGCAAGGTAAAATCAGGAGTTGGGAGGTAAGTAAACCAAATATCTAAGTAAAGGAATGACAGAAGGTACAATTTACTTCAGGTTAAAAGCCTGGCAAGTCCTCGCTTGCACTGTAAGGGCAAGGGATTAAAAAAAAAAAAGCCCACACAGACTTAAGGGAGAGTTTAAAGTTATCCCCCCACCCTGCCTGGGGCTGGCTGCATGCCCCTGCAGCCTCTCCAATTTCATCCCTTCTCCTTCCCTGGCAGGTGGCTGCGGCCCTTCCTCCTCGCCATGCGGCTGTCAGGGGCTGCTGCTCAGGGCACAGAGCTGTGGCAGCCCTGCTCCCTTGAGAGCATGCTGCACCCCTGCCCCGTGCTCGGATCCTAACTGGACCTGGAGAAGCAATGGTCCAACGTTACCAAACAGGGGCCCTTTGCTGCCTTCCGTTTCCTTTGCTGTGAGTCCCTCAGCTGGTTTTACTGCCTGCCAGTTGCTCAGCTGATGTCTTTTGGGGGATGCCCTAATCTTTAATTCCTCCTTTGCTCTGAATAGCTCTGGGCAATGCCACCTGTTTGCCCTGTCAGTAAGTGCTCTCTGGACGAATGACTTTGTGACATTAATTTGTTCCATGCATCAATATGGGACAAAACTGTAAGAGGACTCCAGACTTTGAAAACTGGAGTGGCGCTTTACAAGAACAGCAATGCAGAGCGTGCACAGCTTCGCAGGGCATTTCAGCCCTGCTCACAGTCCGGCTGCCAGACTTCCCCTTGCTTACTTTCTTCTTGAAACGTGTAGCCATCCTGACTTTCACACTGGCTGCTTTCCTGCGTCCTACCTACTGCTATATTCAGCAAGGCTGGGTGCAGCGCTGACAGATCTCTGCACCCACAGAGAACCCTGCTGACATTAGCAGAGCTGTATGTAGGTGCAAAAACCCACATAAAAGGAGCCCACACAGAAAGAGCCCATGGGCTCTGGGTCCTAGTCGGCAACCTTAAGTATTTGTAATAGTCTGCTGAAATGGCATTTCAATACTGTTATCCTTTCTAAATTAAGAGCATGTTTCAGAATCGTAATGCGAAGCATTACTCGGAGGGTAGCTTCACATGATGCAGCAAGTTGGCGGTCATTCTTATCTTGGATATTTGGTTTGTTTTGTTTACAACCTGCACGCAATTTGCTGCAGCAAATCTGAAGTGGCTTTTAACAGTCTGCATTAGTCAGCTCATCCACCATGAAAAGAGCTAAAGCTTCATCTGTTTTTTTGAAAACTTGCAAGGTCAATACTGAACACTTTCAAAAAAGAAAACAATAAAAAGAAACTCCTTGTTTCAACTGCATCCTCAACTTCCTCACTCTCAAAATCTTCAGGTACAGAAGATCCTGTGAGAGGAACTGGGATGGCCAGGAAGAAATGGGAGATGCCAACAGGGGTGACTGGGGAAAAATGCAACTCTGCCTGCTCGCTGTACATTTGTATGGATGTCAGATTTGAGCCACTACTGCATAATCAGAAATCAGTCCAAACTAAAGTGCATCTGACACGCACAGCCGGGGTTTCTTGGGAACTTTACGTGTGACAAAAATGAAGGTAACAAGCCCTGGAAGAGGGCATGTTGTACCTATTTCTATGGCTATGGGGTAAAGGAAGAGCCCACCTTGGCAGACGATTTGTCTCAGTAGCATTTGCAGTCCGAAAGTTCATCAGCGAGGTGACATCTGCTGGCATCAGAGTGCTGACTTCTGAAAGCCATGCTTTCCGATGCGTACTTATTGATGGTGGAAAAAGTTTGAGAACAAGGAACAGTTTCAAGTCAGGTTCCAAGATAAAGATCATTTTCCTGCCATTTGTCTTGAAGAGCCCTTTGATCTTGGATTTGGGTACATTTCTCAGACACTTGCAGTAAAATGTCGGAATCTGAAAGAATACCTTATCAAATGCTGCTTATAAGTGCTCTTGGTTTGTCAATACATTAAATTAAGAGCAAGTCACTGTAAGGCACGCTTGCTCCTTGCTCAAAGAATTATGCTTTACTCTGTTTCACGTGTATGACTTTATTTCCTCCAAGGGCACTGAATGGGTATAGCAGAGCACTGAATTTGACCAAATACCTGCAGAAAAACTGGCTGATGATAAAAAAAGGGCAATGCTGTTTTCCTCCTAAACCGTCCAAGTAGGTAATTCTCACACTGCATTTATCCAGCACTGCAGGAATCTTCTCTTGTAAGCTGTTTCTTTAACTTTCCACTGTTAAGAGTTCAACCATGCAGGTCACAGCAAATCTTTGTGAGCCCTGGTGATCAGAAATCTGCAGAACAATATGAACTTTTCTCCACTGGGTTCAGAGTAGACATACATTGTAATTGATTTGTTTGGATTGTGCTAGTCTATAAATTTTGCAATTTTTCCTCTCGTTTGAAATGTGTTAGAATATTGACACTCTGGTATTTCAAAGCAGCAACATCTGCTAAAAGCTTTTCCTATGTGAGCTATACATTTCTGATGTTTCTCAACTATCCGCTGCAATAAAAGGCATGCTGTTGAATGGCCTGACTGTGGCCAAGTAGGCATTGTTTGCTGTTGCTTTGTGACATCTTCCCAAATTCTGAAGAACTGTGGTTGGATGAGGACATGCGAGGAAATATTTCAGTCTGAGTCTGCCCACACTTGACAATTGTTCAGCTGTGCTCCATGGGTATTCAACCAGTGTAGCGCTGCTTTAAAGTGGGAATGCTATAGCCACGTGGAAGAGAGAGTCGTGGAAGACGTGGCAAAAGAGTTCCTATACTTTGCAGTGGCAGAAAAAAGGGGTAGAGGACACTGGTGGTGTGGTTCCCACCGGTCTGCAATTAGGAAATTGCTGCTTAGGAAACACTAAATACTTGTTTTGTGTTAGCTCTGGAATTCTAAAATGTCACATTTTCTCCCCCCTGATTTGGTTCCTCTTTGGGGCTTTTATTTGGAAAAGCTCCAGTTGCTTCTAAGTGGGTCAAGTTCTCTAGGATTAGCTACACCATGTATAGAGGCTTCTCTATGTGCCCAGGTTTTCCTGCCTGTCTCTTGGAAGGAGGCAGTGCTACCCCTCTCCCCTTTGGTGCCCAATGCAGAGTTCAGTTTCCGGAGTGTTGGAGATGCAAAAAATGGCTGAATTAAAGTCCAAAAGAACATTTTTTTCTCCTTAAGACAGGCTTCCAAAGAGTTAATTTTGCTTTTCAAAGCTAGTTCCTGAGTGGGTGTGTGCTAATCCCACCAATGATGATGGCCGCTCTATATCTTGTACACACAGATTCAAGATTCACACAGCTTGCCTTACCCTTTCAGTCACCAAACAATGTTTTTTTGGTCAGTTTTCTTTCATTCAGAAATGATGGACGTTTCCATTTAGCCTCACTTCATGAAATCCTGGATGTATTAGTTCTTCAGTGTCACTTGAAGTCAAAGCAAAATATTTTAAGTGATCTTATGATGTTAAAAAAAATTACTCTGTTTCGGAGCCATATTTTTACTCGGGCAAATCAAGTGAAAACACTGCCTGAGGACAGGCCACCAGTGTAGGACTGCAACTTTCGATTTAGGTTTAGGACATCCTGAGTTTATCCATGTAAGTGGTGTTGTGGTGAGGTGTAGCAGAACTGAGCCGGCACGTTCTTAACAGCCATTTTGCTCTGCTGTGCTGAGGAGTTTCTGTCCTCTACAGTAAGGTCTTCTGGGGCTATGTTGCATCTATTATTGCTGTTTTACACTGATACGTAGAGGGATGAATTAATTTGTCCTAGTGGTATGTCAGGGAATCGTTGGCAGAGCAGGGTGGAGTCTGCTCCCTGTGTCACAGTTATCCACCCTGGCAGTGCTATTGCTCTCCTTCAGCTCAATCCTCAGCTGCTGAGCACAAGGCTGAGACCCTGCGCACGACTTCCCCACACCTCTTCCCTCCTAAAGGTGCACCAACAAACATCGAGTCTGTGGTTATATTTCCTCTGGAAGTCCCCCCATTGCTACACATTCAGCTCTGGGCATAGCAAGCGCATCGGAAATGCTATTGTACAAGTGGTGAGAAGGATTTTTGACTTCTCTCTTTAATGGCCCTGGTTGTTGGGATCTCCTGCTGCCTCTGCCTGTGTCGGTTGTCTTGGTGGAGCAAAAAAGGTGATAACAGTCAATGGGTGTTTCAGGGAGAGGAAACCTCACACTGAAGATCTAACAGAGTCAGGGCTGCAGCTTGCATCCCCCTCTTAGACCTGAGGAAGGATCTGTGTGCCTGAAAGCTGCTTAAGTATTTTCCATGTGCCTCAATTGGTCTGATGAGAGATTTTACCCCTACCTACAGACTTTGCCTTGATGAGTCCATCATGGCTTTAACAGCAAAAACTGCTGGAGTGATTTCAGGAGTCTCCTATAATTCCTATTGTAGTTTTTTCACAGTCCTGGGGTTGACTCCATTGGTCTCTCCTGGTCTTCCTCAAACACACATGACTCAGACCCTGGGGTGTGGAGCTGGCAGATGCAGGCTCGCTCCCAGCTCAGCCACAAACCTAATGTGCAAATCCCAGATGAAGCGTTACTGCTGGCTCTGCTGCTTCCCATCTGCTCATGGCGCAGCTGGGTGACAGCAAGTGGCACTCATGGGCTGCCACCAGATGATTTAAGGAGGCTGTAAACGCTACCTTCAGAGCAGCAGTGCTCACACTGCATCTTCGCAGAGGTAGAGAGAAATCGGAGTCCTCTGCTCTTTCTATGCTTCATTTTTTTCCTTTGGATGAAATTCAGGAGCGTGTAGGATCATTTTTGGAGGGTTGATTGTTTCCTCACAAAGTAAATAGCATTTTTCTCTCTGGCTAAAGTTACACAATAATTTTGTATGGTTGGTCTAGCCCTGAGGGTGTCCAGCAGCGATCGGCAGCAACCCCCCTCCCCACACACACTGCAACATCACACAATAAGACAGTCCCACTTTCCCAAGCTCTGGCTGTGTCAGAGACAGGATACCACATTATTCAGAAATGGAAATTCTTACACTGCTACTTTTCCCTAATTGTACGCACATTTTGTCTGTGCAGACTTCAAACTTGCCTGTGAATGGGAGCTGCTGAGAGCCAGAGGCAGCCCAAAAGTTTCTTTGATAATGTTGCATTTTTACTGCCACAGACTGGGCTGAGCTGCATTTGCTATGAGAAGGAGAGGAGAGCGCAGGAGGAGGAGGGCACGATGAGGAACCTCTCCCCCAGGGTGGCAGTGACATGAGAAGGTGACCAAGCACTGCGGGGGAGCCACCACCTCTGACCGCAGCAGTAGATGCTGCTCCGTCCCTTGGTTGACGGGAAAGGCAAAGCCAGCAGCCAGACCATGGATGCTCTGCTACATCCATCAGCCGGTTGCTCCAGGCATCTGTCCGCATTGCCTGTGCTAGGTAGGGGCAGGCTGGTGGTGCGGAGCCATTTTGCTGAGGGCTGAACCAGCAGCCTTGGCAAGGGCACTGAGTGCCGTGCTTCTGTGACCCTTCCCATGCAGGCTTGGGCAGAGCTGTTCTCTGCCAACAGCTTTGGTGGGCACCAAACAGGACGAGCAGGGAAGCCTGGATGTGCGGGGGGTGTTCCGTCGGTCCCTTCCTCCCGTAACTAAATGCCCGAGAAGATGGAGGAGCTCTGTAGTGTGAAAACAGCCCAGCTGGGTCTCCTTGTGCTGCCTGCCCCAGGGGCTTGGTGCAGAGGTTCAGGGCTGGCCCTACAGCCAGGCTGAGGGCTGGAAACGGCTTGTGCTGAAGGGGCAGAAATGCAGGGGGGAGCTGAGCCTGGTTCCCCGAAGGGAGGTCCCAGAGCTCCCCGTCCAGGGCGAGACAGGCTCCCTCTGACCGAGCCAGGGCGCTGGAGTGAGCCCCCTGCGCTTGCAAGCACGTCCCTGCTGCCTGGCAGGGAAAAGGCACCCTGGGTTATTCTTAAGACCCTCTGAGGGATGTTTTCTCGATGACATAGTGCTGCAGTGACTTTGTTCTTCCCAAGGACTTGTCTCTAATTTATACCAGGATGAGTTTCTATAAACAGCCTCTATTGTCATATAAATATGACAACTGGACCCTCTCGATGTAAAGATTAGGATCAAAATCATCAAATGCGGCTGTGGCGGGTTACAGCGAGGTAAGTTTGGGGCCGCTTAGATCTTAGTAAGCAGCAGTGGGATGAAAAGAAAATTAAAAGCACTTCTTAGAAAAAATTTTTTTTTTTTTTTTTTTTTTTTTTTTTTTTTTTTTTTTTTTTTTTTTTTTTTTTTTTTTTTTTT